>NC_056733.1:1976785523-1976945523 GCF_019279795.1 Protopterus annectens | reverse complement strand
AGTGGGAACTGAGTTTTTACTAAAGGGGATGACGACACATTTTTTGGCATTAAACTTAAGGCCATGGTTTCAACATCAGTCATTTGTCTCAGTGAGGTGTTTCTGTAGGATGTGTGCATCCCTTGGAGTTAATAATGGCTCCCAGCTTGCAGTCGTCTGTGAACTTGGTCAGCCAGAGTCCCTTTGTGTTGGCCTGGACTTCTGAGAAGTAGATGCCGAACTGGAGAGGACCCAGGACCGATCCCTGTGGGACTCCACTCGTGACTGGTCGGCAGTCTGACGGAGTCCGCTACTTTCACACTGTGTGTTCTATCTGTGAGCCAATTTGCAACTCGCCTAGTGATATAGGGGTTGATGCCTAGTTTGGTGAGGTTATCAATAATTCCCGAGTGACGAATGGTATCAAAGGCCTTGGCCAGTTCGAGGTAGGCTGTATGCACTGCCTTACCTTCATCCACAGCCCCGGTGACAGACGCAAAGAAGTCAACCAGGTTGAACAGGGATGATTTCCCTTTCACAATGCCAAATTGTGTGGGGTCTAGAGTTTGGAGATTTCCTATATCTTCGTTAATCAGGTCCATGATGATGCGGTCCATAGCTTTACATATCATACTAGTCAGGCTAATGGGGCGATAATTCCCAGTGTCTGTAGTCACTCCCCCTTTATGGAGAGGGATGACTGTAGCAGTGTGCCATTCGGTAGGGACAAAGCCTGAGGTTAAGCTGTGACTGAACAGGGCACACAGATGTGGTGCCAGTTCATTTTGTAGTTCATGTGGAACACAGCCAGGGATATTATCGGGTCCCATGGAAGCTGTATTCTTGGCCTTGGACAATGCAAGTTTAACCTGTGCTGCAGTAATGCTGGGTGCCTGGCATTCTTCCGGTATTGTGATTTGTCCTTTGGGGGGGGGGGGGTAAAGTTGGCACTGAATCTGTCGGTCAGTATGTTAGCAATATCTGTTGGCTAAGTACAGGAGGTACGATTGTAGAATAACTCAGAGCAAATCTGGGTATTGCCATGGAGGATGTTCTTAGTATTTCATTGTTGCAGTCATTACATTTGGGTTATCTGCTTGCAGGTAGCCCTCAGTCGGCCTGATTAACAAAGTCTTGGGTCCTGTATCAGTTGCTGTCCCTACTTCCATAACGTCAGGTCGTCAGGGGTATAAAACATGCAGCCAACGCCATTACATTAGTCTTTCTTGCCGTGCAGTGCCTGAAGTAGAAGCAGTTCGCAAGTGCTGGCTGGCTGACTGCTGAAATTTTCATTTTCGAGTTTCAGAACCGAACTCTTCAACTAAAGCTAAGTACTCTGTTGGGGAAACGTTTTCCTGTTCTTTACCAATGTCAGTAAAAGTTAATAATTGCATTACTTGTGGAAAGCAACTACTTCATAAAGATTTTCATTCGTACTGTATTCCTTGCCTAGGCCCTGACCACGACGTATCTTGCTGTAGGTTTTGTGCTTTATTTAATCAGCGCATTATCCGTCGTTGGTATATTTTTGCCTCTAAATATTTTGGTTCTCGGTTTAATTATCCAGAAATGTCGTCTGTTAGCCATCCAACTACTGGGATTCTGAAAAAATGCAAAGATAAAGACAGAGACAGGCCGCCGAGGTCCAAAACTGCCGACGACGCTTCTCCTAAGCCAGTCGCCAGTTTGCCGGTACTCAGTAAGGCACTTTCGCAGACACTGATATCTGCTACTTCTAATTCCAGGCCTCTACTGAGACCTATTCAGAGTCCGGTATGCCGCGAGATCCTTCAACTATGGAACCCGTGGATGTCTCCACCTTGGATGGGTCTAGAGACACTGTGCAGGCACCGGCTTCTGAGGATGTATTCAAGCCTACGGACTTGCATATTAAACCGACACCACCTTCTTCACTTAGGCCTAAATCTCGAACCATGCCTAAAAAACTGATGCCCAGGCCACGTGCTCAGGCCTCTATGCCTAAAAAACAAATGATAAAAATGGCTGAAGCTCTAATAACTCTAATCAGGGGTGGCCAACCGCCCCCCCCCCCTTACTGAAGTTGTTTATGAATCTTCTGACCAGGATTCTGTTTTTTCTGATTCTTCTAATGATCTGGATTTGCCCTTATCTACTTATGAGGATTCTGATGCAGAGGACTCTATTCGCTCTGCTTACCCTTCAGAGGATTTTTCTTTTGGTGAAACCTTACATACTCTAAGGGAGCATTTCCACTGGGAAAGTCAGGAATTTTCTGATTCAAAAAAGAGGCTCAGTGATTTCTTACTCCTGCCTCAGCATAGCTCTTTAGCTATTCCTCCTGTACTAGACATTGTTGATGCTTTTTCGGAATCTAGTTTGGCCCCTGATTCCTTGTCTCCTGCTCCCAGAAAACCTGACAGATACTACAGGGTTCCTGAGTCACACAAGTTCCTTTTTAAAACTGCTATTGCAGATCCAGAGACTATTTCTCAGGGCCCAAGGGCATTAGGGCTTCTACTGCTAAAAATCCTACCCCTTCTGATAGAGACTGCAGAGCGCTGGATTGATGGGGTAAGAAGGTTTACACTTCTGCAGCCTTGGCCATTAGGGCTTTAAACTGCCAGTTTCATATGTTAAAGTATCAGCAACATGTTATTGGATTGCTTAAACAGAAAATTATGTTGATTCCTGATTGTGTGGAAAATAAATAATTACAGGATTTACTGCATTCTGCTGAACAGGTTGGAAAACATACTTTGCAGTGTGGTTTTGATTCTTTAGAGGCCTCTTGCAGGGCTGCTGTTACTAGGTCTGTGCTCAGACAGCATGCTTGGCTTAAGGAGCAATCTTTATCTGATCATGTTAAAGCTAAATTGTTGGATGCTCCCTTAAATCAGGACTGCCTGTTTGACAACAAGGCTGAGGAAGTTCTTAAAAAGATGGAAGATAAAGCTAACTCTATGCAAACTGTTAAAGATTTCTTACAAGTGCAGCCTAGATTTAGTAGGCACTGGCCCTCTAAAAATTGGTCCTTTCCAGCCTCTTCCAGGTCTTCTCATGCCAAACCCAGACACAGCAGAAACCCCAAGTTTCAGTCCCAGGGGACACAGAGGACTAAGCAGTGGGGGCCTCCACTTCCAAATCTGGGAGTAATAAGACTCCCCCTATGGTAAACTATCACAGTGACTTTGTTTTAAAATTTCCAAACACTTATCAACTGACTGCCCCTTTGGGGGGAAAGATTGCTCTTCATGCAAATAACTGGGAGCTCATTACCCAGGACAAATGAATTTTAAATATAGTGTCCCAAGGATACAGATTTCACTTCCACACGTTGCCAACACCAAACGGGTGGCCGGACCAACCCCCAAATCAGTGGGCAGAGGCCCAAAACCAAGTACATTCTCTCTTAAGCATGGGGGCTATTCATTTGGTACTAGAAGAGGAAAAGGGACAAGGTTTTACTCAAAACTTTTCCTGGCACCCAGAAAAGACAATTCATGGTGTCCTATCTTGGACTGGTCTGCTCTAAACACCATTTTGGAGATTCCAAAATTCAAGATGTTGACTCTTCACCAGTTGCTTCCTATGCTAGGCAAAGATGCCTGGTTGGCAACACTAGATTTAAAAGAAGCATACCTGCACATCCCAATCAGGGAATCTTGCAGAAG
Source organism: Protopterus annectens (assembly GCF_019279795.1). Lineage (NCBI taxonomy): Eukaryota > Metazoa > Chordata > Ceratodontiformes > Protopteridae > Protopterus > Protopterus annectens. The sequence goes on along the minus strand of NC_056733.1, from coordinate 1,976,941,891 downwards.
ATACCTTCGCTTCAAAGCAGGCTACACACACTTTCAAGTCTCTGCACTGCCCTTTGACTTATCTACTGTGCCCAGTGTATTCACAAAGTGCCTAGCTCCAATTATTGCATTTTGCAGGCAAAGAAATATTCAAATATACCCATACCTGGACGATTGTCTAATTCAGGCAGAAAGCCAGGGCATATTTTTGAATCATCTGGCCTTTGTACAAAGGATTCTAACCTGTCTGGGGTACACCATAAACGAAAAGAAATCTCACCTGGTACCCTGTCAACAAATTATATTCCCGGGAGCAAGCTTACCTCACGGCAGAGAAACAAATTAATTTGGCAACCTACTTCAAACAAGTGGCCACAAAAACCCTGCTATCTGCAAGACAAATACTGCAAGCCTTGGAGTTCATGGCCTCCTGCATTCTTCTAATTCCATATGCAAGACTGCGTATGAGGAAACTACAGTGGTATCTAAAAAGCCTATGGTGTCAACATTCCCAGGATCTAGAAGCAATGATTCCCATCATACCTTGCCTGTGCCTAGAGTTCCTTTGGTGGGCAGAGGTCTGCTACCAAAATAAGGGACTACCTTTCACACCACCCCCTGCTGCCCAAACCCTAACAATAGACGCATCAGACTATGCATGGGGGGGCTCACCTGGCAGGGAAGTGCATTGAGGGCAAATGGAACCCAAGTCAAATCCACCTGAATATCAATCAAAAAGAAATGTTAGCTGTACAGAATGCTCTGACAGCCTTCAAGGACAACATTCTTCCAGGATAACTAATGGTAAAGACGGAGAACACCACTGTTATGTGGTACATAAACAAGCAGGGGGGGGGGTACACATTCTTACCCCCCTCTGCAGACTAAGCATGGCATTGTGGAACACAGCCTTGAGCTACCAAGTGCACCTACAAGCTCTATTCCTGCCAGGAAAATTAAATACACTGGCAGACGGACTAAGCAGAAACCCCCTGGACCCACATGAGTGGAAACTGGAACCAAGGATTTTCAACATGTTGACCAGCAAATGGGGCAGATATAGACCTATTTGCCTCTCCCCAGAACTACCAATTGGACAACTTTTGCACAAGGACTCCCCACAAACAAGCCTGGAAAGTGGATGCTCTGTCCTTCAGCTGGAAAAACCTATCAGTCTATGCCTTCCCCCCTGTGCCTCTGATCTCCAAAGTACTACTAAAAATCAAACAGGACAAACTAAGGATGATTTTGATTGCTCCAGACTGGCCACGCCAACACTGGTATCCCCTCCTGTAAAGTGTGTCACTGTTACCCCCATGGCACCTGCCTCAGACTCCTTCCCTGTTGTCCCAGCAGGAGAACCAAATTCTGCACCCTCAGCTTCTAACACTGAACCTTGCAGCCTGGCTAATTACATAATCTCTCCTTTACCCATCCCTCTGTAAACCTGTGATGGATATCATTTTAGAGGCAAGGAGGCCCACTGCTAGAAAATCTTATGCTGAAAAATGGAAAAGATTCTGTGCCTGGAACCAATCTCAAGGGATGAGCACAGCAGCGCCCAATTTACCTCAGATTTTACAATACTTAACTGAGATGCTTCACAAGGGCCTGTCTTTTTCCTCCATTAAAATCCACACCTCAGCCATTTCAGCTCATTATAATACAGAACCTCCCCTCTTCTCTCATCCACTGCTCAAGCAGATCCTCAGAGGGACCAACAATTTGAGACCACCCAGGAGAGCTCCAACCCCTGCCTGGGACCTTAACTTTATTTTGGAGAAACTCACTTTACCTCCTTTCGAGCCAGCTGCTACTGCAGATTTAAAATTTCTGTCTTGGAAAAGAACTTTCCTTTTAGCAATCACTTCAGCTAGAAGGGTATCTGAATTACAGGCCCTTATGGCTATGGAGCCTTTCATCATCTTTCATGCGGACAGGGTGTCCCTCAGAACCAATCCATTCTTCATGCTCAAGGTGGTATCCAGTGTGGCTCTTAACCAGTCCATTCATTTGCCAGCCTTCTTTCCCAATCCGCAGAAGAAAGGGGAATGGATACAGCATTCATTAGATGTGCACAGACATGCTGGTGGCATTTGCTGCAGGGGCAGAGGGGAAGGCTATTTCAAAGCAAACCATTTCTAAATGGATAGGCCATTGCATTCATTTCTACTATAAGCACCATGGAAAACCTATCCCCCAGGGGATCAGACCTCACTCCACCAGGTCTGCATCTACCTCTACAGCCTTTCTCAGAGGCGTCCCTACCAGGGACATCCTAGAAGGTACCTGGAGTTCTGTACATACTTTCACCAAGCATTATCATTTGCCAATTCTCTCTAAATCCAGAGCTGGCTTTGCCACTGCAGTCTTGCAGGGCCTTATAGCTGGTCCTAATGCTATTTAAATTCCGCCTCCCAACCATAGCTTTGGGAATCTACCCAAATGTAATGACTGCAACAGTGAATACTCTCGAACATCTACATTTATGGTAAGTGTACACAACTGTACTTTCTCGATATAACTTTAGAAGGCTTTGTGATTGTTTTTAGTGCCTTCTGTAATTCTGCCTTCATAGCTGGCTTTGGAGGATTTGATGAGGGATCTCAACTTTTTGTTGAGGCTAATAAGGGAGTTTTTCCAGTCTTGGGACTTAACCTTTTTCTGCAACAGTTTCTTCCTTCTGTTGTAGAGTTTATTAATGGCAGGGGACCACCAGGTTGGCTTCTTTTTTTTGAAGGAGACCATCTTGGTTCTGTTGAGTATGGCTAGTTCCATGCATTTATGTACATGTTCGTACAGTACATTGGTGTATAATTCGGCAGTCATGCAGCTATTTTCCATTGGCATGGGTGCTGTGAAGTTAGCCACCTCTGTTTTTAGGAGTCCAAGGCCAGCGTTGGAGAAGTTTTTCAAGGTGGTTACCTTTGCAGGTGGACTGGGTGAGATGTGGATTTCCATGGTGATTAGTTTATGGTCAGATCTGACCAGAGAGAGAGTGACCATTGTTGTAGAGTGTTAGTTGCCCATGTTAGTAATAACCAGGTCAGGGATGTTGCTTCCTCTAGTGGGGGCCAAAATGAGCTGGTCCAGGGCATTGGAATCTATGAATTCCAGGAAGTGTTGGGCCAGTGTATTGGTGGTGAGTAGTTTTCCCAGTTGATGGAAGGGTAGTTGAAGTCTCCTAGTATGAGAGTGTTGGGTTGTACCGTGATAGATTCCAGGGTGCTTAGGAACATGGAGTGAGAGTCTAGGGACATGGTTGGGGACGTATAGCAGGCTGTGACCTGGATCTCCATCTTACCCAATGTTAGTTGTACCTGAAGTATCTCAGATGCGTTATGCTGGGCTACTAGTCTGGAGGTGTGTGTATCCTTTATGAATATGGAGAAACCACTGCATTTGGAGCTTTGGTCCATATTTTGGGGCTGAAAGGTGTGGAATGAGTTATAGCTTGTAGTGCTGATACTTTAAACCAGGTCTCTGTTACAGCACAAATGTTGATGTTCTCCATTTTGAGGAGTGCATCTTGAGATTTAGACTTCTAGTGTTGAGCAGCATGACCCTCAGTTTGCATTTATTTATAGCTGTTATGATGGTAATTTGGTCTTTGGAACACCGCCTGAAAAAGGCTCTATGGGATGGAATGTGCCTTAGCCAGTACCTGGAAACCCAGGGGTGACAGATGCAGGCCATCTCTGGCAAACCATCAAGGTCTGTCAGTCATGTCTTCCCAAGCAGACAGATACTGGATCCCCTTAGAATGACACCAGAAACTTAGCCAATTGTTGAAGTCAATAATTTTTTGTTTGTACTGTAGTATCATTCTTGGTGACAGGATACTGTTCAGGGCTAGGGTCATACCTACCTGGACCACAAAATCCGGGAGCTCCACCATGTCTCTCTTCCTGTAGTCCAGTGAGGTGCATCTCAGGTCATTCACACCCACATGGACAATGACAGAGTCATACTTGTACTTGTTGTGGAGTGACCTGAGTGGGTGTGTTATGTGTCAAATTCTGGCACCTGATAGACAGTTGACTGTTACCTTTTCCTTATTCAACCTAGTGAGTGGGACATCTGTGTGCCCCACAGTTGAGTCACCTATGGTTAGTGTATTGGGAAAGGTATTTAGCCTTAGTAACTTAGGTTGAGGGGCACACTGTGGAGGTGAGCTATGTGTCCTGTGGTTTGTGCTGTGTTGTGGTGGTCGAGTGCATTTCTGTCTTGGAGGTCTCTGCTGTTTGGGTAAATTTCTATTTAGAGGCTCCGCGAAGGTGAGTGTGTGGTTTGTGTTTTTATGTGAGAGCTATGATGGTGGGTGTTCTGGAGGGCTGTGTGTTCCATGTGGTGTGGTGCAGGTGTTGTTTTTTTCCCCTTGATCAGCTTGTCCGGTCTTGGCTGGAGAGTGCATAGCTTCCAGTTTGGTGATATAAGTACCTCTCTCACAAGTCTGAGTGTTGGGAGGTAAAAGGAGAGAGTTGTCTTTGTACATGAGGCAGTTGCTACACTGCCTTAGAATGCCCAAGTGCACCAGGTTAATAGGAGAAAGCACAGGGAACTGCCCTTTAATCATGCCAGGAGGAGTGGTATTAACTACTAAGTACTGGAGCTATTTCTGTGAAGAATGACTAGTGCTGATGGCACTTGGGTATGATATAATAATTGCTACAAAAACCTGTTGACATGCAAAGCGATTAAGCTATTTGAAGTGCAAGAGAGAGAGAGAATGAACTAGCAAGATCTAAGGGAAAAACTCAAGGGCAGACTTCCTGGAACCAGTAATAGTTTACCTCAGCTCGGCACTGCTGTGCGGAGCTTAAACAGGGGCAAACCTGCACAAACGCGGCCTTTTAAACCAGAAAATTGAAAGGGATGGAAAAACTGCCCAAACGGACAATAAACTACAATTTCTAGGCCAGAAACCATTCCTCTTGTGGTAGATAGACTACCTAGTGCTTACCACTCCCACTGATAAGCTAGAAGGCTTCCCTTCAACACAGAAAGGCAAGGGTGGGGGGCTCTGAAGCTTACAAACAATCCTGGATACAGCAAATCTGTATCTGGGCTAGACTAGTTACAGGAAAGGCAGGAAACAAGCTTCAAACTTTTTTTGATTTTTCTTTTTTTACAGAAAAGTAGCTAAAACAGCAGCAAAAACAATTCAAATGCAGTGCAAGCTAGCATACTTGAGTGTGTAGCAATATTAAAGCAAATACAGTTTAAATAAATGCAATTAAATTAAAAAAATGACTAAAAACAAGTGCAGAAAGCAGTAAATTAGGAAAAAAATCAAGCAAATACAGTTTAAATAAATTATATTAAATTAAAAAAATGACTAAAAACAAGTGCAGAGAGCAGTAAATTAGGAAAAAATCAAACTGGAGGCACTAAGAATATGAGAAAACAATACCAGCACATATATAAATAATTCAATCAAGCAAAAATTAAGGGCATCCGCGGTGGTGCAGCGGTTAGTGTTGCCACCTCACAGCAAGAGGTTCTCCAGTTCAATCCTCGGCTGGGGTGCCTTCTGTGCGGAGTCTGCATGTCCTCCCTGTGGTCGCTTGGGTTTCCTCCAACATCCCAAAGACATGCTGTAGGTGGATTGGACTCTCTAAATTGGCCCTAGGTGTGAGTGCGTGCATGTGTGTGCCTTCTGTGGAAGGTTGGGCGCCAGGCTGGCAACTCGGCACCGTAAAACTCCACTGCCAGTTATGAGCAGACAGGTGATCCGCTGTGGCGACCCCTAACTGGGAAAAGCTGAAAGTAGTCCAGCAAAAATTAAGACATTGCAGAACTCCGAGCAGTTAAAAAGTGCCAAAAAATATACTTATCAGCTCTATATTTCCAGATTGTTTGAGAAGCACACTCAGTCAGAACACAAGGAGATTCTAGCAATGGTATGCAGGACTTTATGGAGAGAAGGTTTTGTTAAGGATTTGTCCACAAGAACCTTCTTAAATGTAAACGCATGAAGCACAAGTGCTAAGACCAAAGCTTAAAATGCTTAGAATAACAGATAAATTTAATTAGGCTACAAACAAGCAGTATTAAATGCAGCAGAATAAAAGCACTTGAACACTTAAGAGCACACAGCAAAAATAAGGTTATAAAGTATGAAGAACATAATTACAGTATAAGCAGATGAATAAAGTGTACATTTTTTTTAAGTTGAGAGGGAGGAAACATAAGTGTTGGGGGTAGTCCTGCCCAAATAGTCTCACTGCATTATGTTGAGTGATCAAATGAGATTGGACTGGGAGCAGTGACCAAGATCAGATTTACAGCAGGGGCGGGCAAATCTGAAGACACCGAGTTTAAGACTACAAGAGCACTTGGGAGGGATGGCGGGTGGGGGGCGGTGCAGACAACAACAAAAGGCAGAAACAATACAGCAAATATATAAATAATAAAGCAAATATATATATAAGTACAGCACAGTGCAAACTGAGTTGCAAAAAGTGTACTTATCAGATGGGAAAAGATTCCACCTCTGCTCACAGTCAGGAGAATTTAGTTCTCTGCTATATCAGCTCTGTGCAAATTCACAGAACTGCAGTTTGTAATGGAAGTACAACACAGAAAATACACCTCAGGCAATGACTAACAGCTAAGATGGGCTGGCTCAACAACCCCCCTGAAAGTAGCTTCTGAGCTACCTTGAGAAACCAGTGCAGACAACAACAAAAGACTGAAACAATACAGCAAATATATAAATAATAAAACAAATATATAAATACAGCACAGTTCTCCTTTGCTACTGCTATGGAGTGCAATATCGTTGATTTGGAGTTTTGTGGCATTACTTTGTGGCTGCTTTGCAATTATTGAACATTAATCACCTTGCAGGTATAGACAAATGCAAATCTTAAATTGTATTAAGAAATGTGATTTATTCACAAGGACTGTGTTTGAAAATTATCATCTCCTATCTATGTACCACCCTAGTAAACAGCTAGCTAGATTGATAAAGTTAATGGCTATGTTTCATTGTAGTTTTTGTGGGGGAGAAGCAAATATGTTAATATTGATAGAACAATGATTATCCAGAGGGAAGAAGAGTATTAAAAAAGCACTGCCATTGTTGGTAGGTCTTGATGCAAAGAAAACATTCAGTACAATCAGCCTGGATTTTGAGTAGGGCAATTGTATCATTTGCATTCCCTGACAGAATAATAGGGTTAATAATGAGGATATGTGAAGGAGTGTTTGAACAGAGAAACCAGGCAGGGATATCCTTTTCCCCTACTGGTATCTGCTTTACATTTAGAGCTGTTTGCAAAGAAAAATAAGGGATTCATAAATTTGTGATATAACTGGTATGGTACGGAAGAAAAGTTAGTTGTAGATGACATTTTGTATTTGATGAGTCCAGTAAAAGATATTTTGGTGGTGTGGAAAATTTTGAGGCAATTTGAAGTCTTTTTAAGATATTAAATAAATGAAGAAAAAATAAAGGCTTAGCTGCAAACTGTGTTCCCACGCATTCATTGGTTCAACAGTGCCCATATTTGTGGGGTATAATGAGATGAAGTATGTAGGTGTATAGGTGAAAAAAAGATTTTGCTATGGCAGTTGAAGATATGTGGGAAGAAACTAAACAGAATTGTGAAAATGGAAACATTTGATCTGATGTTGTCAGTCTTGACGTAATTCTTGACTGTGGGCTCGGTTCTGAGCCTTGGAAAAGACTCAGCAGTTTATTTCAACTTGCGCCTTCCAAACTCTTGAGCTAGGCTTTACCCATAATGCTCCCCTCTAAATTACCTCAGATCTCATTTGCCGCTTCGTATGTCAGATGCGTATGACCGCTCTCAAGCTTTGGCTTATAGTTTGTTTATCCTTTAAAATAACCTGTTTTTGTCTTTGATAAGTCTCCCCTTTATTTCCATTGTCTTTCTTATCTACTCCTCTTGTTGTCTTTATTTGTGTGTGTGTGTGTGTGTGTGTGTGTGTGTGTGTGTGTGTGTGTGTGTGTGTGTGTATGCTTCTCCCTCACTCTGCTGCACTACCGTTGGTAGTTCTAAGTATCATTGTTGGTATTTCTTTTTCTTACGTATTAAGGTATTGGATATAACCATCGTTGGTATTTTCTTATGTTTTCTCTTTTTCTCTTTAAAAAAAAAATCTCTCTGTTCCTTCCTGTTAAAAGGTACCAAAAATTTGATAGAAAAATGCCCAATTCGGACGGGCATATTCTTTGTGTATATTGCTTAGGAAAACTTCACCTACAGGAGAACTGTTCATTTTGCCGTGGTTTTTTTTTCCTAGGACACTCACCAAATGGAAAAACAAACTAATTCTTAAAGGACTGCTTAAAAGTGATTTTGATGAGGCCATTTCAGGGCCAGTTCATCCTCCTCCTCCTTTTCTTCTAAGAAATGACCTTCTTCAGTTGCCAGTACTTCAGAACTGCCTAAAAAGGCTTCTAAACAACCTCTGGTGTTAGGAGTTCCATGGCACCAAATGGCAAAAAAGATTTGGCACCCACCAAAACTTTGGGGCTGACTTCAACTGCCTTGGCACTGAGAGAAACATTGGTACCATGGCAGTCAGAGCTAATTTTTGTTCCGAGATCTAGATATTGTTCATCTGTTGATCCTTTCAAGAATAGACCACCAAGCCCCTTTGTTGATCCGAGACCCTTAGGTCTCCTTTGACTGCTTCAATTCAATCCACTAGGAGTCTCTCTGAAGCCAACATTATGAGACTGGTGGATCATCTCCTGACAGTGAGGGGATTGTCTTCAGTTCCTAGTCAAGTTGGAATTGGAATTGACCCTACTATGATACCATCCATTCCTCCTCCTCCAACTCCTATCGAGTCATTATTGGAGCCCTCTGTTACGACATTCCCAGTGTCGACTGTCTCGGTTCCGGTAGCAGCTTCTTCTCTGGAACAGAGACTTGCCTTGAACTCCTCAAGGCTTTTGGCACCGGAGGCCTCCTGGGGTCTAGACTCCCTGGCCGGTTCCGAGATGCATGGATTGACTTTTTTAATTTCATAGCCATCCATGACCCTCGGTGCTTCAGCTTTCGTAGAATTGACTCAGTCTTCAGTTTCAGGGGTCGCCTCTTCGGTGCAGGGTGGGACCTCTGTTCTGAAGGACTCTTATTTCGTTTCCGGGATCTCATCCTTCTTTGGGAGGGACGGCCTTCTGAGTCATAGAGAGGGCCTTGTCCACTGGGGACACACAGACTTTGTCATCCTTGTCAGGCCAGACTTCCACATCTCCTTGACCTGAGCTTCCATCAGTCTGTTACCCAAGACAGAAGGTACAAAAGCGCCAGGAAAGACCTACCTTGGTGATTTCCTGTTCAGACACTTCCCTGGAACATCCCCCTGAGGAAGTACCTGCGACAAAAATGTGCAAGAGGAAGCGCTTAGACTCCCGGGAGGAGTCCTTCACTGAAGATACTGACTTTGATGAAGGGGAAGGTTCCCCCAGGTCAACCCCTGATGATGTTTCCTTGGGGGACATCTTAGAGATCTTAAAACAGAGGGGTGGCTGGTCTTCCCTCCAGCCTTTCACGGAAGAGTCGGTATACCTGGAGGCTTTTCTTGCCCAGCCTTCTACCTCTTGTATCTCTCCGCCCACTGGTGATCTCATTAAACGGATCATTCAGCAGGTATGGAAGATGCCCGACTCCATCAAACCGATCCCCAAGAGACCTGATCAGATCCTTTCAGCCCCCAAAGAAGAGCAACTGTGGTCAAAAGGCATACCCGTAGATGCTATGGTGATAGCAGCAGCCTCAAAGTAGGAACTTGCTGAGGAAAGTCCGACTATCCATCCTCCTAACAAGGAGTCTAGGACTATGGATAGGTTTGGGAAGCAAGTCTATGCTTCATCGACCTTTGTTGTCAGGTCCTTGAACTACATGGTGGACTTCACAAGGGTACAGAGGGATCTGATCAAAGAGCTGTCAGATACTCTCTCAGGAGTAGTAGCTGAAGGGGTATGGGACAAAGTTGCCTCCCAACTCCCCACCCTTGAAGCAATTTCTAACTCTTCCATGAGGCTGATTGCCCATGCAGCTGAGGGAATGACAAGAATGGGGGCGTTCAGGCATAGCTATTAGAAGGCAATCCTGGATGCACATGTGATTTTGCAGAGCCATTTAAAGCATCATTCGTCAACGCTTCGTTTGACAGATCATCCCTTTGTGGTCCCTAAGTTAAAGACACTCTGGCTGCTGTAGGTGTACATTTCCCCACTCCTCAGTGGCCTTACTGTAGGAACCAGAAAAGTGGGAGACTATGGTTTAAAAAATCCGAAGGGCCTTTCCAGGATTCACACAGCAAAGACTTTCCCCAGGGCAGAGGGAGAAGTAATGGAAGATGCCACTCCAGGGGCAGAAGTGGCCCGCAAAACCAGGGGTCCAGAGATTCTTTCTCTGGTACTTCCTATCAGCACCCCTGAAGGGAGGCCCAATTGCCCTCCTCTGGAGGCAGTGGGGGACTGCTATCCCTGCACCAACCTGCCTGGCAGCTGATAACTTCGAACAAATGGGTGCAGGGAATCATATCCAGAGGTTACAAAATTCCACTTTTGCAAAAGATAAAACTGTAGGATACACCACGAGAAGTCCAACTGAAGAAAAATATTACTTTATTCCAACAAAAACCAAGAAATAAGATGAGCGCTTTCGCGTGCACCATGCACGCTTCATCAGATCTATTTAAAATGTGTTAGATCTTCTCTTTATATAGTATACATTAATCATTAAAATATATCAATTAGCAAACTAGTCACTAATTGAGGGGTACTCCCTTCAATTAAATTTTAAAGTGTCCCAGTGCATTTGGTAAATTCATCTTCTTTCCTATAAGAGTATATCATGTATCAAGTGCATTAAAACGAAATTCCACTTTTCTATAAGGCCAAAACCCCAAAAAAGACTTCGGATGTTGCACCCAATCACAAGGAAGCAGCAGTCATGGAAATTCAAAAACTGCTCGACAAAAGAGTCATCCAAAAAGTCCCACCAGCCCAAATGGGAATCCAGGTTTTACTCAAGGTTCTTTTCAGTATCCAGGAGACCTATTATGGATCTCAGCCAGTTAAACAAGGCAGTTTGGCAAACCATATTTTGGGTGGTCTCTGTACAGTCTATACTTCCATTCATGTAAAATGACGATTAGATGTGTTCTGTAGACCTCCAGGATGCATATTGCCAGATACAAATGGACAAACACTCCAGGGGCTTCCCACACTTCTGGCTGGGGGCCAGTCATTTCCAGTTCAGAGCAATGCCATTTGGACTCCTCTCACCCCCCCCCCCCCCAGGGTATTCACCAAATGCTTGGCAGTGGTAGCAGCTCATCTCAGACTGCAAGGATTTCATGTTTTTCCATACCTTGATGACTAGCTGTTCACCGCTACCACCAGGCGTCAGATAGAACGGGCAAAATATTACACTCTGTATCCCTAGGCATCACAGTAAATTATGAAAAGTCAAGTTTACAGCCCTCACAGCAACTAGAATTAATTGGAGCTCTGTCGGACACAGTTACAGAAATTGCTTCACTCCCACTGGAAAGACTACAAAGGATCAGATCTCAGGTCAGCCAAATTATCCAGAGCACAAGCGTTCCAGCCAGATTAGTCCTTCAAGCATTAGGCTCAATGGCAGCCTCATTCACTCTGGTTCCCTTAGCAAGGTATCACATGTGAATCTTACAATGGTTGGTAGCCTCCCAGTGGTCTTTGATAGACCAGCCAATGTATCAACACATTCGGATTACCAATTGCTGAAAACAGGATCTTTCATGGTGGCTCCACTCCAACGAGATTCTTTTGGGCCGACCTTTCATCTTTCTCCAACCCCTAGCCTTGCTTCTCAGATAGGGTGAAGGGGGGGGGAATTATCTGAGAAAGGCAGTCCAAGGCACAAAGTCCCAACGGGAAGCCAACTTGCACATCAGTGTTCCAGAGATGAGGGCAGTGCTGTTCGCGTTGCAAGCATTTCAGGATGCCCTTCCTCTAGGAATGGTAGCAATTCAGACGGACAACATGTCAGTAGTCTGATATATCAACAAGCAAGGGGGAACCAAATCAAGCACATTCCAGGGAGCTCCAACATGATAGCAGACAAATTAAGCAGGACTATTCTCATGCATCATGAGTGGTCTCTCAATCCTGTGGTGGCAAAATAGATTTTTTGTCACTGGGGCCAACCTTGCTGTTATCTTTGTGTCCTCTCTGAACAAGTGCAGCAGTTACTTTGCCCTAATCCTCCCTCCAGGGCAGTCACCCAGAGATGCTGTACTCCGTGATTGGCTCTCCAGTCTTCTGCCAAGTCTTGAACCCGGGAGCTTGCCAACAATGGCATAGTGCATTAACCCATTAGGCCACTCAGCTCTCAATGCCTTTCCCCTGACTCTTCTAATATCTCAATTTCTAAAGAAAACCGAGAGGTCAGAAAATTCAATAATCCTCCTTGCCCCCTTTTGGCCTCGACAAGTTTGGTTTCCCTTCATTTGGCCTCATCTTCTTCGGAAGCCATGGATTCTGGACTCATCTCCAGATCTCCGTGTGGCTTCTCCAATTCCCATGATTGCCAGGCGTCCTTCCCTTTCCTTGCCTGTCCGACAAATCATTGTGGCAAATCACAAACCTTCTACTAGGAAACTGTATCAGAGTAAATAGAAAAAATCTGCCAGATGAGCCCTTATGAATGAAATTGGTCCTTATATGACCCCTATTTATAAATTTTGGATTTTTTGGCTAAGCTCTATCAGTCTGGTTCCTCTACCTTAACAATTAAAGTCCATCTTGTTGCAATCTCTAATTTTCATATGGGGTTTGATGGGCCATCCTTTATGCCATTCAAACTTTGTAAAGCCTTTTTAAAGGGAGTCTTAATGTTAAGACCTCCAAATAAGGAACCAATTCCTCCCTGGGATCTATCACTAGTTCTTCAGTCCCTTACTTTGCCTCTTTTCGAACCATCAGCTACATGTGACCTAAAATTTCTCACATGGAAAAGTTTATTTTTAGTGGCAATTACATCTGCCCAAAGAGTATCTGAACTTCAGGCCTTGTCATACAAATCACCCTACATAATATTTCACAAACAGGGTCTCCCTTAGGACTAAACCATCCTTTTTACTGAAGGTAGTCCCAGATTCTAATATCAGTCTCTTTTTCCCTAACTTTTCCAGTAAAGGGGAGTATTCCCTTCATTTATTACGCATCCACAGACAGCTACAATTGTATCTTACAGGAAATCTGACCAACTATTTGTTGCCTTTTCCTTACTTTCCTTAGGTAACCCAGTTTCAAAGGTTACTTTGGCGAAATGACTCAAAGATTGTATTACATTTATCTGTCAGTCGAAAAGGATCTGCCTTTCATGCTCAGTCAAAGCCCACTCAACCAGAGCAGTGGCAACTTCTGCAGTTTTTCATGCCAGAGCTTCTTTAGATGATTGTGCAGTAGCTATTTGGTCTTTTCCTCATATTTTTATCACTCATTACAAATTGGATCAGGTCTGTAGGGTACATGCATCATTCATTTTGATGGTGCTTAGGAATATTCTTCCGTGAGACCTCTCAAGATTCAGGTAGCTAGGAACTCTGTCCCACAATCAAGCATTATGTGAAGTTTGACAACATCAGATAAAGAAGTTATGTCTTACCATAACGTTTCACTTGTTGTCGACCTTCACTAATCCTTGACATTCCCTCCCTCCTTCCCCCAGCCTGAGACTCTTAGTGGATCGAATTTTCCCAGAACTAGCTTCTTATTGGGGACACATATCTGGTCTCTTATTGTTATCTTTTATTGTCTGCCACAAATTTAGGCAAACTCGATCTGAGGTAATTTAGAGAGGAACATTATGGGTAAAGCCTGGCTCGCGAATTTGTAAGGCGAGATCTGAAGTAAAAGGTCTGGTCAGTTCCGAGGCTCGGAACTGAGCCCACAGTTAAAGATTAGTGAAGATCGACAACACAGATGGAACATTATGGTAAGACATAACTTCTTTATTATGAATAATGGATAGCAAGATGATGATCTTCTTTAGGCTTTTCCCGGTTAGGGGTCGCCACAGCGGAACTCCGGTCTGCTAATGATTGGCAGTAGATTTAAGCAGTGAAAATATTTTAGGTCAGGCATATTATCAAATAGAGAAGTTGTGGATGCTTACTAAAGAATTGAAAGAATTTATTTGGGAAGGAAATAGGGCAAGAATTAAGTAAGATAAAATGATTCTTCCTTTAGAACAAGACAGTTTTGGATTACCTGATTTGTAGGGATACTTTAGAGATACTTAATGCTTTTATACATAACTTAAGCAGGAAGTTATAAACCTCATTGGAAAAGGATGATAAGGAAATGGTGTGGATTTAGAGCAATTAAGAGAGAGAAAGTAGGATTTTGGATGACAGTCTTTTAAAGAGAATAATAGTCGTACAAAATATTGCATTCATAAAGTGACAGAAAGTAGTCTAGTAACGAAGCCAGCACAGGAAAAAAGATTTTGCCAGTAGGAATGACTGCAAGTATGGAGGAAATTAGCAAAAAAAAAAAAAATACAAGTTGTTGGGATTTAATAGCTAGGGAAGTAAAGGGATTTAATAACTAGGGAAATAAAGGTAATAGAGTGTGATGCGTATAAACAGAAGTTTATACAGTATAAACAGAAGTTAGGACTACACACTAGATACTACCATCCTTACCAAAGCTTGATAAAAGAATTTAGGCAAGTAGAAAAGAAAGGGGGGATGCCAAATGTAAGACTGTCTCTATTTCATTCTTTGGGACTTGAACTTTAGAACTAGCAAGCCTCCTTTAGTATCAAGTTTGAAGATCATCTCTTTAAAATAGCAGTGTTTTTGTTGACCACTGCCTCTGCAATTGCCTTCAGCAACAGCACCTCAAAGTTCCAGTATCCAATTTGCTTTAAGTCTTGAATTGTCTTTTTCAAGAGTTTGATGTGCCTTCTAGGATTAACCCTTCATTGTTCTCAGAAGTGACTTTGTAACTACTCTTGAGAAAAATCATCCCTATTTTCTTTCTGAAGGCAGAATCCAAGGAGATGCCCCCTTTCATGTACCCTTAAGTTTCTTGAATGAGTCTAAGGGGCATCTCGTTGGAATTCTGTTTGTTATTGTAGTGCAGAAATGTGTAACCTGGGATATACATGTGTCCTTCTGCAGGAATTACTAAGTTACTGACAAAACCGCTCAATGATATATGTATGCAGTTACTGTGAACAGACTTGATATGTTATGCCTCAGTATGCTCTGTTTTATATAAATTCTTCTTCTTCTTCCTTCAGCTTTTCCCGGTTAGGGGTCACCACAGCGGATCACCTGTCTGCTCAAGATTGGCAGTGGAGTTTGATGGTGTTGAGTTGCCAGCCTGGCGCCCAACCTTCCACAGAAGGCACACGCGCACACAATCACACCTAGGGCCAATTTAGAGTTTCCAATCCACCTACAGCATGTCTTTGGAATGTGGGAGGAAACCGGAGCACCCGGAGGAAACCCACGCGACCACAGGGAGGACATGCAGACTCCGCACAGAAGGCACCCCAGCCAAGGATCGACCCAGAGAACCTCTTGTTATGAGGTGGCAATGCTAACCGCTGCACAACCGCGGCTGCCGTCTGTTTTATATAAAATACTAAATTGATTTAGATCTAATAATGTGGAATGCTATTGTGTCTGGTTTATCAGTGGCATTATGACAACAGACCATTTTGTGAATGCCAGTACCTGAAGTTATTCAAAATAAATATTTGTGTGTTCTGCAAGAGTGCTGTGATTCTGTAACTGTTTAAAATAGTACTGTTTGACTGTTACACTTACAGTATTTAAAAAGGTTACTGTCTGCCAGTGTAGAATATTTCAGTTTAATTCCACATCTACATATTAGGTTAATGTGAAAACTGGATATATTTTATGAAAAAGGGTTGAAGCCCCTAATAGGGTATGGATCTTTTTATGTCCTAACACTACAAAAGTTATGTTTAGTAATTGTAATGTCAGCAGAGGAAAATTGTTCAATGATTAAAATAAACTCCATTTTATGTCTGGAAATAAAAATGTGATTTGCATTGCTAAAATGTTTGGACTTTTGACTGATCAATTGTTTTTTTCTAAGTTGTCGTAATTATGATAATTCCTTGGTTGCCCTTGGAATGAGGAAGTAATGCATAGGTCTTTGAGTTTTAATTGTAGCATGAATGGTAAGTGAAAGTGAAGAGTGCAGGTTGTTCTACCACACATGCTACAGTTGCTTTACATTGCAAAAAGAATGGAGGAAGGCTATAGTTATATGTATCTTTGAGAACTGATGCACTGAATCTTCTAGTGAGAATACTGAATTATTAGGTTGAAGTTTACCTAGCCACTTTTTAACTGAAATGTGAACTACGTGATATTGTGTTGGTAGTGCAGGCATGGTTATTGACTGTCATGTGGATTTATTATATGTATTGGGGGATGCAAATGAACTGAGTTTGTTTCTGTAAGTTGATGGGTCATTTATAATGTGGCATTATTTTTCTTTTAAGGGGACTGTATTAGAGCTGCTGATGACCTGGTAGATCCCATGCTTGGCTTTAGTATGATTTGTACATTGAAATCAGAAAGTTAGAAACACAAGTTGCACATTTTAAGTCGCACAGTACTGGAACAGGTTTGGTGGATTAAGTGAAACTAGGAAGACTAAACTTTTTAGACATGAGCAACAGGAAAGATAATATTGGTGTTTTCAGCATTACATTTTCTTGGCGCAGTAGGTTGCTGTACTTGACAATTGATCTGTAGACCATTACAAGCCTAATCAAAAAATCCTGTTTAAAAAATACCTATAGCCTCAAGGAGGGTAAGACAAGATAGACTAGGAGAGAATTTGAGGATGCCCATCCAGCTGTCTAGGTTTACCTTGAAGGTGGCAGGGGTGCTGCTTTGCCTGACAAGTAGTGGAAGTTTGTTCCAGAGCTGAGGATTACTTTGTGATATGAATCTACCACACCCACGTGTCTCCTTCATCTTCATTAACCCAATATTTGAGGTACTTTAATTCTGCAAAGGAATAGGAGGTCAGATAAGGTTGGATTTTTCATGGCTCAAAAGTCTAGGCACAGATATCCACGGAGGAGTCAGGAAGAGACTAAATACAGAGAAAGGGCTGATAGTGTCTCCTGATAAATAAAAAGATCAGTGGCTTCAGAAATCTTATGTTATGAATCTCTGAGATCTCTCAAGTTGTGTGATATGTTTTGACAGATATACGCCAAAAGGTACATTATATTCAATAATGGGTCTGATAAGATATGAGTAAAGGGCAATTAAAACTTCATTGGATCTAGTGGAGATGCCTTTGGAAATATCCTGACCTACTGAGGAGACATGATCTCATGGTCAAATGATAAGGAATTGTCAACAAGAGTGCCTAAGTCACTTGAAGGGTGCATCACCTATATGTTAAGTGAAACTGTTTTGTTTACTAAAATGAGTTGTGCTGCATTTAATTTGAGACCATTTTCCTTGCATCAGTTGGTAACATGGTCTAACCCATGTTGGAGCAATTGTGAATCAGTTGAATACTGGATAACTACACCCCAATTTACAGTTGTTTGCAAACTTGGTTAACCATAGGCCAGGAGTGCTAGCCTGAAGGTCTGAGAAATAAATGGCAGATAGGAGAGGGTCCAAAATTGAGCCATGTGGTACTGCACCAGTAACTTTTATTTATTTATTTTGCTTTCAGAAGTGGTACCTGCTACTCTAACCACATGGATTGTATCAGTTAACCAATTAGCTATCCATCACATGATATAAGGATTTATATTCTGATTTAAAAGTCTGTTAATAAGGTCTGCATAGGAAATAATTTTAAAGACCTTACTTACAGCTAAATATGTACTGCATAATCACTATCCACTGCTGTGGTTACTTTTTCAAATAAATTAATGAAGTTAGAGAGACAGGACTTTCCTTTGACAAAGCCAAATTGATGAGGGTCCAGGATTAAGAGATTTTCAGGGTCTAGATTAATGAGGTCTGAGGTAATGCACTTCATAGCTTTACATATGATACTAGTGAGACTAAATGGTCTGCTGTCATAATGCCACTAATAAAGCAGATGCAGTAACATTCAATAATAGTAGTTATAAAGTAGTTTAACACTTTACATAAACCAGAGCATACTGAGGCGCAGCATATCTAGTCTGTTCATAATAGTTGTATAATGGCATTACAGTGGCTGTTTTCCAAGCTTCTGGAATGTAACCAGTGGAGAAGCTTGGATTAGCGAGGGTAAGTAGGGGTTTCAGGAAGGCCATATTTGGCACTGATAATCAGGCAACCTGGTATGTTAAAAGGGTCAATGGATGAAGTATTTTTAGTTTTTGAGAGGGCTGCAAGAACTTGTTCCATAGTAATTAAAGGCGATGGCTTGGAGTGAGGAACCTGTGGAATAGCCATCTCTGTTGGTGAAGTAAAATTATCTAGAATATTAGCTATATGTCTGTCATATTGATCACTGCTGCAGTGTTCTGTCTAGCCAAGAATATAAGAGCCAGCCAGCTTGCAAAGCTTCAGGGCACCTGACACTTGCCCATACTGTTAGCTCTAGCTGAGCTGACTAAAAGACAGGTTTAGACACAAAGCCCTTCAGAACTTTCTGCCATTTAAGAGAGCACTCCTCTGCAGGCTTCCAAGGATCAACTGTTGGCTTATGCTGTTCCTTTGCTGGGCAGACAAGTCCCTTTGGGGAAAGACCTTCCTCATTAAAATGTATTGTTTTAATGTACGTTTCTGCTTAGAAAAGTTATTTTAAAGCTAGGCATTTGTATTTTAACAGTCTGTCACAAGAGTTAATTGTACTTTTAAATGGTAGAGTACTTTTTTAAAGTAGTTGAAAAATATTTTCTTCTGAGGAGAAACTGTGTTTATTTTACTTTTTAAGGGTAGCAAAGTGGTTTTTACTGTGTTTTCATGAGATAACAAGTGACGTTTAACGACTTAAATTTTTTTTTTGCCTTATACTACTTGTTTCATAAGGAAAGTGGCATCATTTTTGGCTTGAACATGTTAAAAACTACCAGTCCCATGGTCAGTCCTTCTTACAGCCACAAAAAGAAGTTAAGAAAACAGCCTTTGCCACCACAGCAGACTAGCAATGGTGCTTCAGCCACAGGTGTGAGACACTGCTATGGCCAAAGTTGGCTTCTCAGACGACTCATCATTTATCCCAGATCACTCTGGTGTAACACCTACAACCACTATAGAGGGTTAATCATGTCCTCTACAGCTGTTGGGGTCTCCTCAGTGAGCAAGGAAGAGACACTCATTTTGGTCCTGGGAAAAACATGCCTGCTTGATCAGAATGGTGTGCCCATCCCTGATGAAGCTACGTCTGCCATTAATAACACTGGTGACCCCATATTTGATGTCAAATAGAAAACTAAGCATGTATCTACTCCTCCTCAAATTTCCTTAGACAGGAGTAGTTTACTGGGTCTTGTTCAGTGTATTTAATTCAGGCTTTTGATCCCTTTTTATGTGGTGGCTTCTAGTTAAAAGAAACATGGGTATCTCTCTTCCTGAAGAGATTAAATATTCTGAATGTCAGCAGGAAGGTGAAGGGATAGATACAGGGTTTTCTCCTCAGATTTTTGATTCAGACTCCAAGGAGAACTGAGCTTCTGATTCTCCCTGTGGTTTATCTTTTTTTGAGACTATTTCCAGAATGAACCAGTGTTTTCAGTGGGAGAACACTGTGGTTTTTCACTCCCCCAGAAAATACTCTTGAACTGTTACAGAAGGAATTTCCAGAACCTTCAGCCATTCCTCCAGTTCCCTCAGTTTTGGAGGATATTTGTGTTGCTGCCAGCAACTTTCTGATAGTCAGCAAGGTGCCCCTAAAAAGGCAGACAAGATATCTAAAGTTCCTCAGTCTGTTTTTACATTTTATGCACCCATCCCAAACCTGACCCAGCAGCTATTGCTTTTGTTAATCTTACTGCTGCTAAACATTTGGTTAATTCTAATCCTGCCCTTTTCAGATGGGGATGGGAAGTTAATTGACAAGTGTGGGAATTGTGTATGCTCCTGCAACTTTGATTGTCAGGTTCATAAGTTGAAATATATTCAGACTAATTGTGAAAATGTAAGGAATGTTTTGTCTGCAACTTCTTCTTGTGAGGAAAATCTGCTTTAAATAATTTAGTTTCTGCCACTGTACAGGTCACTACTTATTGTTTTATATTGTGTGTATGATTTAGTTGATACTTCTTCCAGGGCTATGCTCACTGGTATTGTTTTGAGGAGATTTTCTACATTATTTGAAACATGAGATTTTGAATTCTTCTTTGGATAGACATTTATTTTTGATTATCAAAACGTGTGATGAAAGGGTTAAGCTGATACAGGGAATCTCTAAGACTTTTCATCCCTCATTTTCCAAATTTTCTAAGAGATTCTCTAACCCTCCATCCAGTTTTGGCAAAAAACAAAATAAACTGTCTCACCAAAATGTTGGAAAACAGACTTTTAAGAAGATATGGCAGGGGGTTAAAAAAAACTTCAGGAACTCCCGAAACCAAGGACAGTCCATCGAATCAAACTGACTATTTAAGGGACTGTGTCTCCTTTCCCGTCCTAACAGTCCATTTTCCCTTCCAGAAAGTCTGAAACACCACTTTCTCTTTGGGAACAGTTTTAGATGGCAGTAGGAGGAAATCCCACCCCCTTTCCAGGGGGTAATTCCTCCCCACTAGACCAGACTAGTCCAATTTCCCCCTGTCCTTTAACACATGTTGTCTTAGGGACTGATAGAACCTGTTTCTCCTTCCCGTTTTGAGGAAGGTTTTTATTTAAGGGATGTTTTTAGTGCAAAGAAAGAAAATGCTTGGAGACCAGTTCTGGATCTTTCCTAAACCTGTTTTGATAGTGACAAAGTTCAAAATGCTGTCACTTCACAACCTGTTACCTTTTCTTCCTCATTAAAGTTTTCTGGTAACACTGGTTGTAAAAGATGCTTACCATATCCACATTCATCCAGACCTCAGGTGTTTCTTAATGTTGTGTGTGTCTGGACCACTGTATCAGTTCTATGCCTTAACCGTTAAGCTATTCACTGCAACAAGAGTGTTCACAAAATGCCTGTCTCCAGTTACAGTCATTGCAAGTTAGTGTCCACATTTTTCCATAATTTGAAAAAGACTTTGCAAAGATAAGCAAATTGTCTAAGTGTCAAGAATATCTCACTTAGGTGAGAGATCTTTTAAACAAACTGGGATTCCAAGAGAACATTCAAAACTATTTTTGACTGCTTCACACAGGATTGTGTTCTTGGGGTTCAGCTAGACACCTCAGTTCAAAGAGCTGCTCACCCACAAGAAAAAAATAGCTCTGTATCTAGATATATTTCTATGATGATCCACTCAGATTTCAAACACCGTGAGGGAATACCTCAGGATTCTGGGTATCATGGTATCTATGATTCTCTTGATAGCTCTGGCAAGGCTCCCCATGAGAAAGATACAGTGGTATCTGGAGTCTCTTTGGTCCCAGTACCAACTTCCTGTGTCTTTTCAAATCACAGTGCTGGGGTTTATTAGAAGGGAAATCAGTTGCTGGATACAGAAAATTTCCTTAAATCCAGGTCTCCCTTTCTCCCTCCTTGCTCCAAAGTCAGTCCCACAGATGCCTTGGACTTTGCTAGGAAATCAGGTTTAGGAGGGATAAAAGTGCAAATTGTGTGGAACAACAAGGACAGATGCAACCACATAAATATAAAAGAGATGCTAGCCTGATTAAAGCACTCAACTCTCTGAAGCATATTTGGTCCCCTGGACTTCTTCAAGTTGTTGCAAACAATATTAATGAAGTTTACTTCAAATTATTTATTAAAGGATTTACTTTTGTGCTAGTAAAAAAAACCAGGAATAGAAAATATCATTCTTGATATAAAAACCTTTACTAGGAAGTTGAATTTTAAGCATATTTTTAAACAGAACAACAGGAGTTACAGCATGGACAATAAATTACAGAGGAGTAGCATCTACAACCCCCCACTTCACCAGGATATACTACACTTTGAGACTACACTTATTAAAAAAGTTAGATGTGAATACAAACAAAACAAACAAGTATATGGTAGTAATTTAACCAAGGAAGAATGTAGTCTCTTATGCAAATTAAGAGAAAATAGTAGGATTCGTGTGATGAAACCAGACAAGGGAGGGGGGGTGGTTATTATGGACCAGTGGGACTACACGAATAGGATGTTAGAGATCCTAAATGATGACAGTACATACACATTGGTTTCTAGAAACAAAATAAATATTGCTTATAGGAAAATTGATTATGTCTTGGAGGACAACTTATTGCAAGGTCTCATTGATAGTCAGTTATACAATTTTTTGAAAGTGGACAAACCAATAATACCGGCCCTATTTGGTATTCCTAAGACTCACAAGAATGTGATTGATCCCCCTATGAGGCCCATAGTGTCATCACAGGGATCTAAGACCCAACCCTTTGCCATACATGTTGATACAAAATTAAAGAACTTTTATACAAAATATACACATATATTGGTTGATTCGTGGGATTTTTTACAAAAACTGGGTAATCCATACAACCAGGAGAGTATATTCATAACGGTAGACGTAAAGGACTTGCTCTCAGTCATACCACACTGTGTTGGTATGGAATGGTTCGAAGAAATGGTATTGGAGATGGCTTAGTGACAAATGATGAATTTAGGTTGATATTGGAAAGTGTGGACTTAGTGTTAAAAAATAACTACATATTCTTTCAAGGTGAAGTGTACCACCAAAAACAAGGAGTCGCTATGGGTTCGGCATGTGCCCCATTATATGCAAACATTGTCATGTTATATTGGGAGAAGCAGTATTTGTTTGGAAGTACATTTTTTAAATATGTGAATAGCTATTACCGTTTTTTAGACGATATTTTTATTGTATGGAATGGACCTGAAACACTTATTGAAGTCTTTATATTGTATATTAATAACACTACTATTTTTTTAAAGTTCACACATGACATTAATAAACATGAAATCAATTTTTTGGACATCAAGTTGCAAAAGAATTATGTGACTAGTAAGTATAAATCAATGATTTACAGGAAAAAGTACCACTCCAATACCTATTTACATTTTGATAGTGATCACCCTGAATTATTAAAAAAGAACATTGTTAAGGGCCAAATGATAAGAATGGCAAGGATGATATCAGAAAGAGATGATTTTCTTTTAGAGATGGGCAACCGACAAAAAATGTTTCAGCAGAGGGGATACCCAGTGGATCTCATCATGAAGGTGAAACAATATGTAAGTGAAAAACGAGAAACATATTATAGACCTCTATTATATAGTGAAGATCTGAACAATACCATAGGGGTTGGCCAGAATACGAGCAATTCAAACAACAAGCCAGCTATTGGGCCATTTTTAACTTTAACGTATTTTAAGGGTATAAAATGGCTCAAAAAATGTATTGATGACACATGGGAGTTTTTTAAAACTATGCCCACCAGAGTGACAGTTTTTCAAGATCGACTTACCTATAGTTATAGAAGGAACCAAAATTTAAAGAATATTTTTGAGAAAAAGAAAAATATAGGGTTATGTGAAACTGTATCCAATAGAATTGGTACATTTAGGTGTGGGAGATGTTCCCAGTGTTCATTCATTGCAGATACGAAAAGTGTGTGGATCCCGAGTTTAGGGATGTCCCTAAAGTCTAAGAGATATAGTAGTTGCTATACTAAAGGGGTCATTTATTTAGCATTTTGCAAATGCTGTTGGGCATTTTATGTAGGTAAAACAGTTAGACATTTAAGGAGAAGAATATATGAACATATGAGAGACATCAACAAAAAGGATGTGAACAACGCATTGTACAGACATTCAATAACATGCCAACAAGCTGATTTTAAATTTTGGGTATTGGAAGAAGTGGAACAACAGGAAAGGGGTGGTGATTGGGTGACAAGATTAGAATATAGGGAAATGATTTGGCAATTAAAGATGGATGCCTGTTTTGGTAAAGGATTGAATGACCATGTCTCCATTACACCTGCCCTCAAGATTTTAGCTGAAGACCCCAAGAGACATTAACAATAATAATATTAATAATAATATTAATATAAAATTTAACATTTTCTTCCTTTCATTATGATTATAACAATTATCATAACAATAGGGGTGTATTCTTTTGATAACATTTTAGTAGAATATTTAATAACTCTCCTGTGTTTTTAACAGCATCAATTGAAAGTTACAACATTCACAATATTTATAATATTTATAATTAATATTTATAATTTATATATATTTATAATATTTATAGATATTTATATTTTTTATGATATTTATGATATTTCTACTACAACTTTTAACCTTTACACTATTTGTATTGATTTTTTAGCAATAATACACAATATATATACAATTTATTTATGTAATAGATATGTACAAAAAGTTTTTAAATAAAAACACATACACAGAGTGTAATAAACATAAACAATAAATAAACAAAATGTTAAAAGTTTTTACAACATTCTTACTGCATACCATTTGTACACTTAGTAACGCACATTTCTAAGCATATGGGTTTATAAATGAATACAAGTGGGAAGAACAGTATTTTCAATTGATTGAAGTATACAATACATTTATATATTGATAGGATGAAGCATTACTTCGAACATAAGGATTCTTAGGATGTTTTAGTAGCATACCAGCCCCATTCAGTTTAATATACACAATTGTTTAATATACACAATTTTTAAATATTTAAATTTTTAAACTATTCATTCAATTTATCTTATTGTACTTGACCTACACTGGTGTGTAAACATGTTTAAGTGTCAAGACGTGTTATATTTTATATTTATATTACTATTTAGTTGCACTGATTATACACGTGTATAGCATTTTTACTTTCTGTTTTCGTTTTTATATTTATTTTTATTTTTATTTTTTACTGCAGAATGTATATGTTTGTATATGTGCATGGTATTGTTGTTGTTCAATGCATAGAGGAATACTACTAAATAGGAAAACATGTTTAATTTATTTCACCATATTTAATTAATTTGAATTAACAGTTATTCAATCAATGGAACTATGGGTATTATATAAGGACTTTATATCACTTTTAGCATTGATTCTGATGAGGTCTCCAGTGGGAGACGAAAGCGCTAAATCCCTTTTTTGATTTCTGTACAACATTCAGCAACTCTAGTTTTCTATTGAATTTTCGTAGTGAATTTGTTAATAAAAGCATTTTATATAACACATCGGTGAATTGACAGTGTTTTGAGCTTGGCAACATTTGGTGGAGTTATTGGAGGTGTGTTAATTTCGGAAGACGGCCTTTATAGTACCGCTTCCACTTTGGTTCTCAGTTTTCTGTGTTGTGTGAGCATCTACTGTTGTTGCAAACAATACTACAGTCATGGTACATCAACAAGCAATGTAGAACTAGATCTTACACCTTTTGCAGACTAGCCATGTGAGCTTGGGGTATAGCTTCATGGCACAGTGTCATTCAGCATGCATCCTACATTCCGTCAGAACAAAATTGTGTGTCAGTTAAGCTAAGCAGGACAAGGGCAGACCCTCACAAATGTAAGCTAGGTTGTGGGTCTTCCAAAATTTGATTAATCTGTAGGGAGTTTCTTAAATAGACTTATTTGCCTGCTGTCTGAACAATCAACTGGCAAGGTTCTGATCCAAGACTCCTGGGAGACAGATGCCTTTTATATTCTTTGGATAGCAATGTTCCTGTATGACTTTCCATCCTTTTCACCGATATCCAGGGTACTTCTGAAAATTCAGAAGGAAACCCCAAGCTTATTGTGTTGAGTCTCTTCTGGCCCCGGCAGCAGTGGTTCTTCCTTCTTTTGGAAATGGCCATGGGCAGTTACCTCACGCTTCTTCACAGAATGGATCTACTCACACAAGATCACGGGTGTTTGATGCACTTTGACCCTGAGCAGCTTCAAGTGATTGCATGGATAATAGGGTCTTAATTCCTTTTAGGCATCTGTTTACTAAAGCTGTACAGCAGGTACTAATGAAGGCAAGAAAACTTGCCCCTAGAAAATCTTATATTAGCAAATGGAAAAGGATTTCCTGTTGGTGCCAGTGATATAACCTAGCACCCACTCAAGGCTAGTGTTTCTCTGGTTTTACAGTAGTCTGAATTACCATCCTATGGCCTTTCTTCATCCTTCATGAAGGTTAATTTATTGGCCATTTCAGCATGTTTGCCCATGGAGCCTCTTTCATTGTATTCTCTTGTAAAATGCTTTTGAAAGGAGAGTTGCATAAGAGACCTCTAAGAAAACAGGTATCTGCCCTTTGGAATCTTAATTTTGTGTTAGAGAAGCTAACACTTGCTCCATTTGAATCAGCTAATCTGGCTGACTTGAAGTTCTTAACATGGAAAACTGTTTTACTCACTGGTCTGACCTATGCAAGAGCAGTATCTGAGTTGCATGCTGCTATTGCGAGTCAACCCTATCTCATTTTCCAAAGAAGCAGGGTTTCATTGAGAATTAATCTTTCTTTTCTTATGCCTAAAGTGGTATCTGAATTGACTTTAAGACAGACTACCCATCTCCCAGTTTTCTTTCTTGAACTTAAAAATGAGGGAAGAGAAAATTCCATTTCATGAATGTTCACAAGCAACTCAGGTGCTCTTTTGATATAACTAAATCTTTCAGATCTTCATATCAGTTCATTTCTTGTGAGGATAAGAAGGGACAACCTGTGTCAAAACAGACCGTTTCCAAATGGTCGTCTCTGGCCATTACCTTTTGTTATTCTTGTGATGATATGAGGTAGTACCAGCTGTATCCGGGGGAATAGGGCAATGCATATGTAATGTATGCCAGTATAGCTAGCTGGAGTTTTGTAATGAAGTGTATGTCATTTGAACATTAAACTTATTTGTATAAATGCTTGTGTTAAAACTGTATTTGTAAAGTTGCTTGTGTTAAAAATGTATCAACAGTGGGTCCTGCTAGACAGAAAAGAAATATACATGTATGTCGAACTGCATTGTTGTAACTGATGAAATATATGTCTTTTAACAGAGGACACTGGAAGGGAAGCAACCTAGCCCAGATAAGCTTAAGAAAAAGTAGCCTGAAATTAAATTATTTGGTTTAGGCCATAAAGACTTTATCTCATAGGTCTGATTGCAGCCAGAGACACAATTGGGCTGGGATCCTGCTCTGTTGTCCTTGGTGGTGAACTAATTGCTTACCCTGGGGTGACAGAATGGCTTGTCAGTTTCTGCAAGAAGGATGAAATTGCTGGATTTTTACAGTTTCCAGATGCTGTAATAAACCTTAGCTAAAGTTCTGTGTGTGTATTGTGACACATCAGTGCCAGATCCTGGCTTAGTTTTTAGTGAGAGGGTAGTATGGGAACCACAAAGTCGGGTGACCAGATATTATGTCATTCTGTAGCCAGCACTGAAATTGTATTTGAATATTAGTGAGAGATGTGAGGTGGGCACTGTGTTTTTGGACCTGAGGAGACACTCATCCACTTTCATCTTGTCTTACTGTAGTAAGTAACTAGGGAACAGTAATTCTTTAGTCCATTAGAAAAACATAATGAGACTAGCTAAATGTAGTTTTTTTTCTGTATCTGAGTTTTCCGTCTTTGTTGTTCTTTTATATTTCCCATAATTGAAACTCTGGTGGTTATTGTAAATAGATATTCAGTATGTTTAAATATATCTAAACCTTTCATTATGGGTGGTCTTTTAGAAAATATTTAACCTTTGAGAGTACTTGCATTTATTTAGTGGCACTGTGGTTCGACGTTCCTGAAAGTCTTGCTGCTTGGTTAAACACTACCATTTGTATAAGTATTAATTTTAATAAGTGTAATTAGGTACCCTAGTAAGAGCCTGAAAGTAGCTGGCTTTGGGTGTTCTGGTGGCAGCAGATCTATCTCATAGTCTGGGTTAAGGTGGCAGAGTGGGTAAGCCTTTCCCGGGTGTGTGTGGGGGTGGGTGTGAAAATCAAATCTCAAAGAAAGCGTGTGTGACAGCTACTTTGAATAGGGACACTGGCAGCACTGATTTCATACAGAGGGTGGTGGAGGACTTGGCTTGGGACAGCCGGCTAAAGACTCATCTCTGAAGTGGTTAGTGGGGAGTCTTATTTGGAGCCAAGAGAGAAAACCCAGCCCCAGGACTGAAGTGTGCATTCCCTGTGTGCTCTTAAGGGAAATTGCACTTGGTGCAGAGAGCTGCATCTGAAAATACTCTGTGTCTATTTTTCTAACAATGAACATTCTCCAGCAGTGTCATTGGTGATGATTTTGAGGCTCCTTGATCACTAGCCCAGAGGAGGAACATTGCAGTTCTTACCACGACAAAACTATTTCAGGCAGGGTCAAGGTCACTGTATCAGGACCTTGGCTTCATCTATGTCATTTTGAAAAGGGGTGGATTCTAGAAGTATTCTAGAAGGAGCAGCTTGATCCTCTGTACATATTTAAGGCACTACAAATTTAATTCTTTCTCTAGGTCTAGATCAGGCTTTGTTAGGACCATTCTCCAGGGGCTCCTGGACCCTTCTCCTTCCACCTCCCAAATGTAATAAGCTAGGGTAGTCTACCCATATGACTGACCCTACTGTAGTAGTGATTGGCATGATGAACACAGAACAGCTGTGTCAGTAAACTTACCATAACAGTAGATGTTTCAATGATCACTGCTGTAGTAGCTGCTCGCTCCTTCCCTCCATCCCTCTTGTTTATCTTTGTGTTTTTTATGCCAGAGTGTGGACATTTATTTCTGTGTTGTTCCTAGCAATGTACTTTCAAGCCTCAGTCTCCCTCTCTCTGCTGGCATGAAAGCTGTCATGGCTTTGGTGCTCAAACCTGTCTTTTTAGTCAGCTCAGCTCAGCTTGAGCTGACTAGTGGTTTTGGTGCGTGGAAGGTGCCCTGAAGTTTTGGAAGCTGGCTGGCTGTTTTATAACTCATATAGTTACGGCTACTGCAGCAGTGCTCATTTGAACATCAGCTGTTATGGTAAGCTTACTTACACAATTGTACTTTGCTTTGGGTCAGAGACTACAGTATTATTCTGGGCTAGCACCAGACATTGCTAGTTATTCATTCTTAACTTCCTGACATACTTAAAGAAAGATTTTTAGTTATTTTTGGTTTATTTTGATGGTTATTTTAGGTTCATACTCCACTTTGGGTTGGGCATGAGCTGAATGTATAGTGACATACAGCATAAAGACATGGTTGAAAGCAAATACTAGATGTATAAATTATAACTTATTTGGTTTTGGGTGAAGATTTAGCAAAGGAAATGCAAGGGGAAGGAGTCCAAATGGAGTTTGCTGTGCTAAATTATGGAGATGTTAATGTGAAAGATGACGAAAAGTGGATAATGTAATAATTAGTGGTCTGAGTGACTGAGACTGGAAAGTGTCCTTTGAGTCGGATACATGTTGGTCAGTTAATCATGAATATTCTTTAGATTGAAACATAATAATATTGATAAGTTTAAAAGCAATTTAATAATCAATATTCAGATTATAGTTAAATATTTATATAAAGGCTGCACTGAATTGATGGGTGTGATCTAGAGCACTGACAATGTTGGACCTAGTCATTGTCAGTGGTGTAGCATGTAGCACACTTGCTTTTAGTGCCGAAGGCTGAGGTTTCTGTTCTCACACCAGGTAGATGGATTGCAGACAGTGCTGTGCAGTATAAGGGAGTGCTGCAGTTTTGAGTGCACCATCCTTTGGATGAACATTAAACCGAAGCCCCATCTGCTTGATTTGGTTGTAGCTCAGGTAGATGTAAAAGATCCAACAGCACCTATCGAAAAGGGTAAGGGTCCTTTATTTGTATACAGAAAGAACTCTTGTTTACAACATATTTACAAATTTATAGATATACAAATATATTTACACATATTCATAATTTTCTTTATAGTCATGCTAAATTTTCATCCGTTAGACCCTCAGTCCATTTTACATAACCACTGTCTGATTTTACTTAATATTGTTGCTAAATCCATTTACCCTTAAACATAATTTCCGAATACCAGAGGCTTAGTATTTCTGCATCAGTTGCTGTTGCTTCTTAACTGACGTCAGATCATCAGGGGTATAAAAACAAGCAGCTGATGCCATTACACCAGTCTTTCTTGCTTAGGTGCCTGAAGCAGAAGCAGTTCGCACGATTGCCGGTCGGCCTCTACCTGAGTTTTCGTTTCCGAAATTGAATCATCCTGAAGTCTTCTAAAGCTAAGTACCCCGTTGGGAATTCTTTTTTCTTGCATTAACCGATGTCAGAAAAAGTTAACAATTCTCTTGCCTGTGGAAGGCAAATACCACACCGAGATTTCCATTCTTACTGCATCACCTGTTTAGGCCCACACCACGATGTACCTCGATGTCGGTTTTGTGCTTTGTTCAACACCCGAACTATTCGTTGTCAGGCCCTTGTTGTAGCTAAATACTTTTGTTCTCGATCTCCGTATTCCGAAATGGTTTTGGTAAGCCATCCGACTACCGACCTACCGAAAAAACATAAGGATAAAGACAGAGACAAACTGCACAGGTCCAAAACTGCCAACGATGCTTCTGTTAAGTTAGTCACCAGTTCGCCCCTGATGCCCGCTTTGATGGATTCGCAGGCCGTTACCGAGACCCATTCGGAGTCCGGTATGCCGCGAGACTCTTCTTTGACTACGGAATCTGTGGATGTGTCTACTTTGGATGGGTCCGGAGCCGCTTCTGAGGAAGTTCTTCACATTACTGATATTCAACACAAACCAACAACTTTTTTCGTGTCTTCAGTTCTTTCTAAAACTACCGAGTTTCTAAGGCCAAGAGTACGAGCTACTCCTAAAAAAAATGACTACCCAAACTCAAGCGCCTGCTTCCTTGCCACAATCCCACATGCTTAAAATGGCAGAAAACCTGATCATGCTGATTAGGGGAAGCCAGCCTTCCACTGCTAAAAGAAACAGAGACTTGTCCCCAGCAGCTTTTTCTGTCCTAGAGTCTGATGACTCTGAGGTTTCTGAATATGAACACATGCCCTTATCTGCCTATGAGGATTCAGATGCAGAGGGATCCACTCCTTCTTAGCTATCCCTCCTGTCCTGGATGTTGTGGATGATGTCTTTATGGAATCCAGTCTAACTCCTGATACTTTACCCCCTGCTCCAAGGAAACCTGACCGGTACTACATAGTCCCTGACTCTCACAAATTTCTCTTACAAAATCCTACCGCTGACCAAGAGGTCATCTCCCAAGGGCCTAAAGGAATAAAAGCTACTACAGCTAAGAATCCCACCCCTTCAGACAGGGATTCCCGAGCTTTAGACAGATGGGTTGAAAAAGTATACACTTCTGCAACTCTCGCCATTAGAGCATTTAATTGACAGTTCCACTTGCTGAAATACCAGCAACATACTATGGAACTTATTACGCAAAAATTATCTACCTATCCTGACTGTGCAGAAAATAAAGAACTACAGGAGCGTTTGCATTCTGCAAGCCAAGTCAGCAAGCATACCCTGCATTGTGGGTTTAATGCCCTACAAGCATCTTGCAGGGCAGCAGTCACAGGTTCTGTACTTAGAAGGCATGCCTGGCTTAAGTAGCAGACCTTGCCAGATCATGTCAAATCAAAATTATTGGATGCTCTTCTGAACAAGGACAATCTGTTTGGCACCAAAGCAGAAGAGGTTTTAAAAAAGATGGAAGAAAAGGCTTAGTCTATGCAGACAGTCAAAGATTTTTTGCAAGTGCAGCCTCCAAGATTTAGTAGGCATTGCCCCTCAAAACATTGGTCCTTTCCAGCCCCCTCAAGGCCTTCTCAAACTAGAAAACAAACAAAGGCCAGCAATTCGATTCCAAAAGCTTTATTGGCAGTAAAATAGGTGCAAACATTACACCATAATACTCTCACAGCAACATATATCACGAAACCTCAAACTAGTTTCGGTAGAGCACCTTCATCAGTGAGGAAAGATGAGAAAGACATTCTCCAATGGAAACACTCCATATATATATATATATATATATATATATGGTTCCCATTCAGAAGCCTGAAACATCATAAGCCTGAAAATCAAAATCCTGAAACCAAAAGCCTGAAAATTCAGAATCCTGAAAACTCAAAATCCTGAAAGCCCAAAATCCTGAAAGACCAAAATCCTGAAACTCAAAATCCTGAAAACACAAATAATGCTAATATGTCACTATAAAGACACTAATATCTACCAACTGACCCTGACCCTAACCCTAACCCTAAGGTCCGTCACTATCGCACACTCACCTGACCCGCGCCCTAACCCTAACTCACTTAAACCGCCCTAACCCCAATATTTGTCACTATTGCATACATGCCTAACCTGCCCTAACCCTAATTCACTTAAACCGCCTAACCCTAAAATAAAACCAACTGCACACTTACCTGACCCCAACGCATGACCTAACACCACAGGGCTAACAATAGCAAAGCCACAATGACATCAGTATGTCTATTTTGTGTTTTCAGGATTTTGAGTTTCAGGATTTTGGTCTTTCAGGATTTTGGGCTTTCAGGATTTTGAGTTTTCAGGATTCTGAATTTTCAGGCTTTTGGTTTCAGGATTTTGATTTTCAGGCTTATGATGTTTCAGGCTTCTGAATGGGAACCATATATATATATATATATATATATATATATATATATATATATATATATATATATATATATATATAAAACAGTAGCCAATAACAAATGGCTTTCACTTAACATGCACAATTGATATTTAAAGTGTGCAGCATATATAACATAATTTAATAAATTGCACTTTCCAATGTAGTCAGTATGCAGAGTGGGATGTTTGTCAATATTCCCAACATAAATGTATGACAAAAATATACAATATATATAAAACTAGATGTGACCAAAAGGATACAGTGTGTAATTCTATATATACATAATATTAATTATAAATGGTCATTCAGTCCAGGTGGAAATGAAGCACCCAGGTGTATAATCCAGTATTTTTCTTTGTTACTAAGAATACTTTGCCAACCCAACTGATTGTGTCTATTCCCCTGAATCTTATCAATGACCGTAAACATAAATTTGGCAGATTTATGTTTAATAGAATGTTGATATAGGGCATTGCTGACTTTATGATTCCGAATATCACTACGATCTTCCCCTATTCTGATTCTTAGAGAGCGTGAAGTCTTACCTACATAGAAAGCATGACAATGGCATGTAGCCAAATAAATCACCCAACTAGATGAACAATTGGCAAAAATACGGGTATCAAATATCTTGCTTGTATTGGCACTAGAAAATTGTTTGATTTTATTAACATTTCCACAAGAAGAGCAATGACCACAGGGAAACGTCCCCAATAATTCATCCCCAGAAATGGTCAGTTGCCTGTACGTGGCACCCCCACTGTCCCGATGTTTATAGTGGGAGAATAATGTGCCTAAAGTTTTGCCCCTCCTGTAGGAAATGGAACATTGTTCAGTCAATGTATGACGAAGATAGTCATTAGCCAATAATATGTTCCAGTTGTTATTCAATATGTTTCTAACTAGTTGATGTTTTTTCCCAAAAGTAGTAATGAATCTAATGGTTTCATCTGTAGTACCATCCTTCTTTTTGTATTGTAATAAATCACGTCTGTCATGTTGATCTGTCCACACCCTTGCTCTAGAAATGTCCAGATTTGAATAACCTCTATCCAAAAATCTCTTGTTCAAATCCTGTTTAGCCTCCTCATAATCCATCATGGAAGAATTAATACGTTTTATACGTAAATATTGTGATTTGGGAATGTTGCGGATGGTGTGGCGTGGGTGCATGCTTGAAGAGTGGAGTAATGTGTTGAATTGTGGATATTTCCTATGTATTTTAGTATTTAGAGTATTATCTTCATTACGATATATCGTAACATCCAAAAAGTCAATAGTTGACTTATGATATGTTATAGAAAATTCAATACCCCAAATATTATTATTCAAATGTTCAACAAATTCCAACAAATAATCGGTATCCACGCCACACCATCCAACAATCATCCAAGTAGCGCCTCCAAATGTCCATCTCAACCAAATAGATGTTATGAAGGGGATCGTAAATAAGACATTCTTCCAAATACGCCATAAATAAATCGGCATATATTGGGGCAAAAGAGGCTCCCATGGCTGTGCCTCTCAATTGCCAATAACAATCACCCTGAAAGAAAAAAACATTCTTGTTGAGGACATGCTCGGACATGCATACTAGTAAGGTGTTAAATCCTGGTGGATAGAGTTCGGCTTTTTTAAGCCAATAATCTAAAGCTTGCAGACCAGCCCAGTGTGGAATACTGGTATACAAAGATTTCACATCTAAAGTGCACATGATCCAATCAGGATCAAGTTGAGTATCAGCAATTATATTGAGAAATTCAGGTGTATCCTGTATACGGGCTCTGACCATGGGCAACAATGGCTTCAGGTATTGCGTTAGAAATACAGATAGAGGTTCTGTAAGGGATCCATGACCCGACACAATGGGATTAGTAATGGATTTATGAATTTTTGGTAACAGATATAAAATCTGTTTCTGTGGGTCACTAACTTGGAGATGTTGAGCCGTTTTTTGTGAAATAATTCCTTCCTGTAAAGCCTCTTGAAGAAACTGGTCAATATCCTGTTTAAATCGAAGAGTTGGATCCATCCCCATGTGCATGTAGCACTTGGTATCAGACAATTGTTTGAGTCCTTCCTGTACATAATAATCGGTATTGAGAACCACTACTGCGCCCCCTTTGTCCGCTTGAATGATAACAATTTTATGATTCTGTCTTAATTCAGAAAGTGCTTGTCTCTCCATGGAGGTAATATTGTCCTGGGCTATGTTAGTATCATACTGGGGAAAATGTAAGTCCCTCAATACTGCTTGTTGGAAGATCCCTACATTTTTGTTCATGGAGGGTTGAAATGTTGATTTTTTAAAAATAAAATCAGTAGATCTTTGAGTGGAAGAATTATTTTGATCACTGAAAAAAATTTTTAGATTAAGTTTCCTACAAAATTCTAACACATCAGCAGAAACTGAATAATGGTCAGAAAAAAAGCTAGGGACAAAGCCCATTCCTTTATTGAGAATACAATGTTGTTCTTTTGTAAGTACATGATCCGACAGATTTAAAACATTGTCAAAAGATTCAACTATTTGTTCAAAAGTGCCTGAGCTAATCCTGTCATGGAATCTGTGTTGATTTCTATTCTTGTGTTTCCTCCCCCCTCGGGATTGTCTAACGTACCTAAAGGGAACTTAGGTTGGGTTTTCTTTTTAAGTGGTGAGTGAACCATAGTGCCTCCCTCGCTATCAGTATAAGATGACTCCTCCCCTGATGTACTGGTATAACTCAGGTCATTTTGTTTTAAAATAGACCTTGGTCTTTTCTTAGACCTTCCTCCACTCACACTTGATCCCAAATCCTTAAATCGCACACTCCTTTGAACCTGAAAGGGCTGACCCCTCTCATAATCATTTATGTCCCTCGAAAATTTTTTAAGTTTTCTTTCTTTAACCATATTATCATAGGAAGTCAGTTCCTTGGACAGCCGATCAACACAGGCAGAATATTTGGAACTAGATTTGTAATTTTGGCATTCCGTACTTAGATCTTTGACCTCCTTAAGCAACAGATCCACTGTTCTCTCATAGTAATCTGATAAAATTTTTACAAATGTCATGGAACCCATCCTTAAAGCTTCATCCCATTCCTCTGTCAGCCTCTGTTCAGATCTGCCAACCAGAGGACGAAGCTTAATACGGAGACCTCTCGGTGCCAAATATTTGTGTAAATAAGCTTTGAACAGTCTCAAATGCCAAATGTTAGCTCTGAGGCCCTTAAGACCTTTTTCCAACTTGCGGAATGCCAAATCACAACCCCCCTCACTACTGGGGTTGCTCTTGCTCTGGTTGTTGCTTGGGGTATCTTCCAAGCCAAATATGGCTATATCCTCCCTATCAGCACACAACCCATGGAGTATTTAATCTAAATCCATCATAAAAAGCAATGTACTGAATGGCTGTTCAAGGAAGAGACCCTATATAAAAAATTCAATAAGTTCAGGGATCAAAAAATGAGCAAAGAAGGTGTAGTACAGACTTGGGTCATTAATCATGTAATGAAATCGTAAAAGAGGTTTTATAGATCATCCAAATGAAATATATAGCAGACACCAAGGGTGTGGAGTCACTGAACAACTGTTCATGAATATAATGATATTACATATAACCTATGATCTTATTCAAAAAGTGAACACATATAAATATCTGACAAGATGGTCTATATAATGACACAAAGGTAAAAGTGCATTCACTAATCTATATGAATATAGCATAGGCCAAAGGTGTAATTTAAATAAGCAACACAAAAATTATACACTGATGGAGTAAAGTAACTCAAATCATATCATTGAATGGACCCATAAAAGGTATATAAATAGCAAGTTGTAATAATATACAACTAATATGAAAAATATAGTTGACTAGAAGGTACCTAAAAAGGTCCAAAAGGGAAGATGTTAACACCTGGAACTCAGATCTCATAGGATTAAATACATGTTGCTATCAAATCACTATATAACAATAATGGTAGGACATATAGTGTAAAGGAGCAAAAATAGTGTTATATAACAATATACCAAATTAAGATTTACCATAGAATAAACATATGTTATTTTTTTATAAATCTTAAACAACTCCAAACAGGTCTTCATAACCACATGAAAAGGAAAAAACAGTCACTTCTCAATGCACATAGCAGAACTACAAATGTAGTTGCAATAACATGATGAAAAAGAAATTGTAGTCAGTTCTCAATAGACATAGCAAGACTAGGGGTATATAACAAATAGCCAAGATACAATTTGTAGTTAGCCCTCTTATGAATATGTCAAAAATGGTTATAATAAATATAAACCATGTATAAAGCAAATAATTAGCTTAAATCTACATATACCCAAGTCAACAAAAGAAGTAATATAAACATCTAAGGGGTTTAGGACACAAGTCCTATTGAATTCAATGTGTATTTGTATCCAGTCCCTATGTAACTTTTAATAAAGGACCAAAAATGTCACAGAACAAAAATCATGTTCCATCACAATGTGTCAGGCATAAATGGACCTTAAAATATACAAGTGTTGATCCTGAAAAATCTAATCAACCTACAACCAATTCTATTCCCCCAAAATAGAATAGACCTGTAACCCTGTATCTTAATACTTGTAATTCTCACTCTATTTCCTGAAAACATATAAGACTGTTTTCATACTTCGATTCCAACTGACTAATATATGAAAAATCACCATTTCAAATATCTATATGAAAACAAAAAGCAACTAAGTATGTAACTCACTTATAAAAAATGAATGAACATGCCTTTCCAAAATTGACCCGTATATATGTTGTCATGAGTCAGTGAGAATACACAAAAATGCATGTATCATAAACGTGAGTCCAAAAAGACTTGATGTTCACATATGTCCAAGTCTCTCAAAAGCATGTGTCCAAAAGTAAAAGACACCAGAGTTTGTCCAACATATAGATGGCGTGATATTTTGTAAATTGTATCCACATAGAAAAAAAGGGAAAACGCCCTGTGATAAGGCTCTAAATAAATTGTTCCAAATTCCCAAATCCAAATAATGTTTTGATGAACAATATGTTATTTTACAGACAAATATTGAATACACATATAGTCAAAAGATAAAGCCCCAAAATAGAATAATAAATGTTAAGTACACCAAAGCAGTTGTATAAATAATCACCGAACCTATATAGGCCCGGTGTGCCTAAATAATGGCGTTTAACGATGTAATGAATTCACATACAATAAAGGATACAGATATTTATACAACATGAAAAGAACATAGTCATATTCAGTTTTCATCCATGTTAAAAGAAAAATACCCTATATTTAGACACTCGATACAATGTCCAAAATAGCCCCAAATCCGAATGGGATCCTTATATGCAAATGTCGAAACAGATTATAATACAAGCAGATGCTGGAAGCATACGTTCTTAAAGGTATAACCCCAATGTAGAAACACAGATACTACATCCAACCAAACCGTTGTATTGCTCGTCGCAAAACATTTGTTGGCCCAATATACTTCACTGGTGGCGTTATCGCATAATCCACATATAGGTTCCACTATTGTAAACAGCGTGTTATATCCAACGTGGTAATAAAGAAATCACAATCCCTGCTAAGGAATATCCAAAACACACCATATAAATCCCTTAGCGACCCAAATACGCCATCAAGTATGATGAAACTCTCGCTATTATGATATATAGAAAACAGGTACATCTGTGGCACACTGGTCACTATAAATCCACTAGATTTCAAAAAAATGTAAAAAACAGTCACCCATCCATACGACCAAGAAAATGGAAGTGCAATTTGACGAAAATCATCGGTGAATGGAGAATGTCCAATTTACAAAAGGAGAGGAGTCATCTCAGCCAACAGCCAGGGAACCAAGCAAGCTTTAACGTGCGTGGGTTTGTGTTTTCCTTCTCAAACTAGACCCAGGGAAACAGACCCCCCCCCAGATTTACAGTCTCAGGGTATGCAGAGATCTAAGCAATGGAGTACCTCCACTTCTAAAACAGAGAGTGCTAAGCCACCCCCTTACGGAAAGAATTTGCAATGACTTCTCAATTGCACTCCTCACCGCTGCCCAATTGCTCGTACCCCTAGGAGGTAAACTTGCCCACCATACAAAAAACTGGATCTACATCACCAATGACCGATGGGTCCTCATCATAGTATCTCAGGGGTACAAATTTTATTTCCACACACTGCCAACCCCAAAAGGGTTCCCAGACCTTCCTCCAAACCAGTGGACAGAGGCACAAAACCAAATTCAGTCCCTGCTCTCCATAAGGGCAATTCAGCCTGTTCCTGCAGAAGAGATAAGCCAAGGTTTTTATCCCAGACTTTTCCTGGTACCCATAAAAGAGGGCACCTGGCACCCAATCTTAGATATATCCATTCTAAACACCTTCCTGGTGGTACCAAAATTCAAAATGCTCACCCTACAGCAGCTTCTCCCTATGCTGTCCAAAGATGCCTGGTTAGCCATCCTAGACCTAAAGGAGGCCTGTCTGCACATCCAAATCAGGGACTCCTGCAGGAAATATCTACATTTCAGGGCAGGAGCTATGCATTATCAGTTATCTGCACTTCCCTTTGGCGTATCCACTGCTCCCAGAGTTTTCAGAAAATGCCTGGCTCCAGCCATTGCCTATTGCAGACAGAGAAAGATTCAAATTTACCCTTACTTGGATGATTGCCTGATTCAGGCAGTCAGGAAAAGCTGTTGCAGCACCTGACATTTGTAAAGGATCTGCTAACCACCCTGGGGTACACTATCAATGAAAAGGAATCCAAACTAGTCCCCAGTCAAAAAATTGTATTCCTGGGTGCAAGCTTGGACACAGCATCCCAGATGGCATTCCGTACTCCAGAAAAACAAGCCTATCTGACAGGCTACTTTGCTCAAATGGCCACCAGAACCCAGCTATCCACAAGGAAAATCCTGCAGGCTTTTGGGTTCATGGCCTCCTTTATTCTGCTAATTCCATATGCCAGACTGCATATGAGGAAACTTCAACGGTACTTAAAAAGTCTTTGGTGCCAACATTCTCAGGACCTGGAAACTATCATACCAATAATACATTGTCTAAGGAAAGAGTTTCTTTGGTAGTCAGCAGCATGCAACCACAACAAGGGACTTCCCTTTACATAACTAAACGCCACCCAGACCCTAACTACAGACGCATCAGACAATGCCTGCGATGCACATCTGGATGGCAGGTGCATTCAGGGCCATTGGAGTCCAAAGCAAATTCATCTGCACATCAACCAAAAAGAGATGCTAGCTGTTCAGCATGCTCTGACAGCTTTCAGATCCCTTCTGTCTCCAGGGCCTCTACTAATGAAAACCGACAACACCACAGTGATGTGATAGATCAACAAGCAGGGGGGAACCCACTCTTATCCACTCTGCAGGCTAGCCATGACCCTGTGGAACACGGCCTCAGCCATGCATATTCACCTGCAAGCTCAATTCCTGCCAGGCAAACAAAACTCTTTGGCGGACAACTTAAGTAGAAATCTTGTAGACCCGCACAAGTGGCATTTAGACCACAACACCTTCAGCCTTCTGACCCAGAAATGAGGTACCCAGAAGGTGGACCTATTTGCCTCCCCTACAACCACCAGCTCAGCAAATTCTGCACCAGGGTACCTCACAGCAAGACCTGGAAAGTGGATGCCCTATCCTTGCAGTGGGCAAACCTGTCAATCTATGCATTTCCCCCTCTGCCTCTTCTTACAAGAGTACTACTCAAGATAAGGCAGGACAGACCAAGGGCAATCCTGATTGCCCCAGACTGGCCATGCCAACACTGGCACCCACTACTGTGCAGTCTGTCACCAGTGCCACCATGGCACCTACCCCAGATCCCAACCCTCCTGACTCAGCAGGAGGGACAGATCTTGTATCCACAGTTGCGGACCCTGGCCCTTGCAGCCTGGCTTATTCCTTGAATTCTCCTTCAGTGGCCAGCCTAACCAAGCAGGTACTGGATGTCGTATGTGAAGCCAGACAACCCAGTACAAGGAAATGCTATGCTGATAAGTGGAAAAGGTATTGTTCTGGATTCACTCTAAAGGAGTGGATACAGCACAAATTTCCTTACCTCTCATCCTGGATTGCCCTGCAGACCTACTCCACAAAGGCCTGTCCTTCTCTTCCATTAAGATCCATGCCTCTGCCATCTCTGCTCATTACAGCACTGAGCCAGCTCTTTTCTCACCCTCTCATGAAACAGTTCCTGAGAGGGGCTAACAACTTAAGGCCACCAAGAAGAGCCCACACCCCTGATTGGGACCTTAGTTTTGTGTTGGAAAAGCTCACGCTACCCCCGTTTGAGCCTGCAGTGTCAGCATAGTTAAAATTCCTCTTTTGAAAAACAGCCTTGCTTGTGGCCATTACTTTGGCTAGAAGAGTGTCTGAGCTACAAGCACTTATGGCTGTGGGAACCCTTCATTATTTTTCATGCTGACAGGGTCTCCCTCAGGGCTAATCCTACTTTTATGCTTAAAGTGGTGTCCAGTGTGGCTCTCAGCCAATCTCTCTATTTGCCCACTTTTTTCCCCTAATCCTCAAAATTAAGGGGGAAAGGATCCTGCACTCCTTAGATGTGCAAAAACAGCTCAGATTCTACCTGGATAGGACTAAGCCCTTCAGGATATCTGACCAGTTACTAGTCAGCTTTGCACCAGGGGCAGAGGGCAAGGCCATATCAAAACAAACCATCTCTAAATAGATAGCACACTGTATCCATTTCTGTTACAAACACCATGGGAAACCAACCCCTTAGGGGGTCAGGACGCATTCCACTAGGGCAACTTCAAACTCAACAGCCTTTCTTAGAGGAGTCCCTACCAGGAACATTTTGGAAGCTGCTACTTGGAGTTCTGTTCATACCTTCACCAAGCATTACCATCTGCCTATCTTTTCCAAATCCAGGACGGGCTTTGCAACAGCAGTCCTGCAGGGCATACTAGCCAGCCCAAACTCTTCTTGACTGCCTTCACCCATTCTTCAGCTTTGGGAATCAACCCAAGTGTGATGACTGCAACAGTGAAACACGAAGAACATAGTACAGTTGTGTACCTACCATAAATGTAGATGTTCGAGTGTATTCACTGTTGCAGTCCTGGTTTCCCACCTTCCATCCTCCTTGTCTCCCTCTCTCTCTCTTTGTCACTCCTTACAGGGTTACTGGTATTTTCTTTTTACTGGTGGTGTTTTTCCACCATAACTTAGCTTCTTATTTGGGGGCTCCTGACATTTGGGGCAAGAAAAACTGATGAAATGGTGTCTGCTGCCTGTTTTTATACCCCCGACGACCTGACGTCAGTCCTGAAGTGACAGCAACCGACGCAGAAATACTAAGCCTCTAGTATTTGGGCCAACTGAGGGCTACCCCTGGCAGGATAATCCAAGTGTGATGACTGCAACAGTGAATACACTTGAACATTTTAATATATGGTAAGGGTACACAACTGTACTTTTCTTCTTCTTGACAATGTAAACATATTCTATCACTTTTCTTTTTATATGGCATATTTATTTTACTGATAATTTATCTGTTACCAGTCTCCACAAAAAATCTTGACATTTCTACTTTCTGATTACACCATTTGCTTCTTACTTTGTATAGCTTTTTTTTTTCATCTGTTAGATTTTGCCATGGTTTTACATAGTAACATTTCATCATAACATACTTATACCATACTTTTTCTAATAAATCATCAGTTTTTAATTTCCACAAAAATATTTTTTTACTTGATAACATTTTATTTATTCATTTATACACTCTTTTTCTGTTTTACTCTATTTTACCATACCCCAGTATTTAT
This sequence comes from Protopterus annectens, assembly GCF_019279795.1. Taxonomy (NCBI): domain Eukaryota; kingdom Metazoa; phylum Chordata; order Ceratodontiformes; family Protopteridae; genus Protopterus; species Protopterus annectens. The sequence continues at coordinate 1,976,899,384 of NC_056733.1, read as the reverse complement.
CATACTTATGGTTTATACAGTCTTGCTCCTAATATCTCATTGTTTTCATTTATAAACATTAACACTTTTTACAAATTTAATGAAGTAGCATATACCACATGGTTAATTAACACTAAACCTCCTTCCTCTTTATTTGCATACAAAACTCCTCTTTTCATCATCATCCACAATTTCACTGTCATAAATAAATCTTAACAACCCATCCCCTTTATACTATGTATACTATCTTTCATAGTATTTTCTAATTTCAGTTTCAAATCTCTTTTGCAATATTTTCGTAAAGATTGTATAATCATTATTATTCAGTGCAATTGGTATCCAGTTTTTTAATTGTCTTCTGTCTTTCTTCTTCCATAGAAACGTTAAGTATTCCGTTACATAATTCTTCAGAAATAAAACCTTTATTTAACCATTTATTGAAAGTCTTTAAAAAATATTTGAAAGCCACAGTGGTAAAGCGGTAGCATTGTTGCCTCACAGCAAGAGGTTATCCTGTTCGATTCTTGGCTGGAGTGCCTTCTGTGTGGAGTCTGCATGTCCTCCCTGCAGTCGAGTGGCCTCCGAAAGACATGCGTGAATGGGTGTGCCTTCGCTGAAGGCTGGGCGTCGGGCTGGCAACTCGGCACCATAAAAATCTCTTGCCAATCATTAGCAGACCGGAGTTCCGCTGTGGCAACCCCTAAAAGCCGAAAAGACAAACAACAACCACCTAAGTTTATATAAGTTTCATACCCTATTCCATCTGGAAATGCAGCCGAATCTACGTTACTTGTCCTTGTACTTTATCTAGCTCATTTAAAAAATCTCCAACTCTCTATTCTCTTTTTCTGTTAACTTTTCATGTTTTTTCACTACATTTTTTCTTTAAACTTTTCTTGTACATATTGTATTACACTATTCATAATCATTTCCTGAGTTCTTTCTATTTCACCTTTTACATTTTTTTATTGGTGGTGCTGCTATAGCGTTGTCACCTCATAGCAAGACGTTGTCCCGTTCGATTCTCAGCTAGAGCGTTTTCTTTGTGGAGGCATACATGAATGGGGTGTGCCTTCGTTGAAGGTTGTGCGTCAGGGCTTGTAACCCGGTACGTAAAAATCCACTACCAATCATTAGCGGACCGGAGTTCCGCTGTGGCAACCCCTAACTGGGAAAAGCCGAAATACACAAACATTACACTATCATCTTCCTTTCCTAATCTGCTTAAGTAACTCAGTACTTTTCTTTTTCCTGTAAAATAGTCTTTGCTTATATAACAATTCTTGATTTTTTTCATATAATTCTTTTTCTTTCTCAAAGTACTTTCTACCAATATGTTCTAAGTCTTGCAGTGCAATGTTATATGTTCTTTTATATTTTTCTTTCCATACTTTTCTCACACATTGCCACTGTTCTGATAGTAATATGATTTTTCCACAGCTGTATTACTAACCTCTTTCGTTCTTTATTCCATACTTTCTCATTTATCCATTTTATTCCTTTGCCTATTTTTATATATTCCTTGTTTTCCTTTATCACTATCCATATTGCAAGATGATCGGAGAATCCTGTTTCAACTACCCCTTCTCCTGTAACTAAACCTTCTGAAACTATAAAATGATCTATTTCGGTTCTATACATAGCCCTTTTGTAAGTCCATGCAGTTTTGTCCTGAAGTTTTAATTTACCACATCTTATAACTTCTAACATTTTCTTATATCATTTCCTTTCTTTTCAAGCTTGCCTTATAAATCACAGTTAAAATATCCTGTTATAATATTCATATTTATCACTACATAGTCTAAAATCTGATGAAATAAGCTTTCCCTTTCTTTACAGTTAGTATAAGCGTGCAGTGTTATAATTCTGTATACTTGTTCTCTCCTTTTAAATCTACAGTAGTTAATCTTCCCATTTTTGCTAAAGTTACATATAATATCTGTACTGTATTTCTACAGAATGCAGCTATTCCAGAACATCTCTCATTTCCCAAATTCCGGATTCTTTCCTCCCCATAGTTTCTCTGTTTGTATTTTTTTTCATTTGTTAAAAATATTGCCTTCCAATATAATTACATGTATATCACATGTACTACACCATTCCAAAATCCATATTATTCTTACTGTATTCTTAATACTATTCACATTTACAGAAAGCACTCTAAAGTTTTCATTTTCCTTAGATTCATGGTTTCATAAGTTCATAGCTTTCTTAATAGGCCATTCTAAGCCTAGCCAATTCCCCTCCCAAAGGTAAGAATCAAACACCCATTAACCGTTTTACCAGCCTCAGTCATTAGCTGTATACATTCTTTTTGATCAGTTTCCTTTCTTTTTGTTTTATTTTGTACCTGTCTCTTTAAAATTCTCCTTTTTCTGACTTTTACCCTTTTACCAATAGCATTTTTTTCTTTTACTACCTCCCAATTTGTCTTCATAACTTATTTCAGAACCTTCTTCTTTTACTGTTTTTTCTTCTATTACTACTACTTGTAAAGTTTCTTCACTTTATTAATTTTCTTCTCTTTTTCTTTTTCCTTAATCTTATTTTCATTTTTGCAGTCCAGCCATAAATGTCCAATTTTGTTACATGTATAGCATTTCAATTCACTTTTTATTTTTGCATCATGTCCAATTTCCCTACAAGTATATCATTTTCTTTTATCACAGTTAATTATTAAGTGTCCTTTTCCACAAAAAAAAAACTTTTGAGTTGCCCTCAGTATTTTACGACACCCCCGTTCCCCTCCACACTTATCATACTTGGTATACGTATATTTTTTCTATTTCTGTTTTTAACACAATATTATAATTCCATCACAAGTCCATAAACCCTTTTTAAACTTTAAAAAAGTTTTTTATAAACTTTTGCAAAGTCCAATACTTCTTTACATAAAGTTTTCAGATGACCTTTCAAAGTCTCTCTCTCCACCTCTGTTCAAAATTGTACATGAATTTTCTTTTTTGTTTCCCTGTTAAGTGCTTTTATCTCATAAAGGTTCCATGTGTTACAGTCTTCCTTTTTTTCATATTCTTCAAGAAAATTTCCATTGAAAAAACAGTCTCAGGTATAATGTCACAAAATGTCTCTTCGTTAATAAGAATAAATGCTCTTACCTATTGCACTTTTACACCTAAAGGAGCTGTTAAATTGTCCCATACTTAATACCTGACCTTTTCTTTAACTTCTTTACTTTGAATCCTTACTTCACATTTCAGCTTTTCATTTTCTTCTGTCTTCTTTCTGCTACTTCCCTTTTGCCTTCATTCGTTTTCAGTGCATATGTTTTCTTTTCTGTCTCGCCACTATTCTTCATAATTGTCTCTGCATCCTCCTTTTGTATTTTCTCCATAATGTCCCCCATGAAATGTCTCTCTTATTTTCTGGCTCACTCTGTATCATCATTTCTTTAAGTAAATCACTTTTCAGCCATTCCAACTGGGGGTTTGTCAATATACATCCATCATTTGGCGACTCATCTCCATCAAACATGTTTCATTGAAATTTCTCCACAGACTCCTGCACACATTCTCTGGCCTCGATATTTGTTTTCTCCTCCATTTGTCCATCTGCCTTCCTGTTTCTTCAGGGTCTCCTCTTTTTACTGGGTTTATTCTAGAACCCCATATAAATGAAAGAAAAAAAAAACATCTGCAAGTAATTCCTTTCAAATACTGTTGGCAACATAAATACACTTGCTGAGTGTACTGTTTTCCCATCAGTACTGAAGTTATCAAATAAGACTTCTTTCTGAGTGGTAATTTATATGTTCTCCAGAAAAGACAGGTTTGTTTTATTTCTTCTTTTGTTTTTGTTTTTTGTTTTTTTTTTTCATTGAATTTTACTTGCATCTTTATTACCGAATTTTATACCCAACACAGAAATTTTCTTTGTAAAATATATATCCCCTATCTGGTTATTTCTGATCTTCCCGATTCTGAGGGGAAAGTTGTGTCTCTCTCGCTCTCTCTTGATGTTGGGCTATTCTTCTCAAGTGGCTCGCTATTCTGTTAAATGTAGTTATGATGCAGCTTATGCTGCTGTCTTTGGTTCTGTGTTGAGGCATTATTCTTGGCTTTGCCTTATACCTTTACCTGATGATACTAAGGCTAAATTGATGGACGCTCCTCTTGAAAATAAAAATCTCTTTGGTTCTGCAGCTTCTGTGCTTTTTAAGTACGTAAGGGCATTAAGGTTACTACTGCCAAAAATCCTAGCCCCTCTGATAGAGATTCCAGGGCTTTGAATAGATGGGGTAAGAAGGTATACACTTCTGCAACCTTGGCCATTAGGGCCTTAAACTGCCAGTTTCATATGTTAAAGTATCAGTAGCATATTATTGGATTGCTTAAACAGAAAATGATGTTGATTCCTGACTGTGCTGAAAATAAGGATTTACAGGATTTAATGCATTCTGCTGAACAGGTTGGAAAGCATACTTTGCAATGTGGTTTTGATTCACTAGAGGCATCTTGCAGGGCTGCTGTCACTGGGTCTGTACTTAGAAGGCATGCTTGGCTGAAGGAGCAATCTTTGCCAGATCCTGTTAAAGCTAAATTGTGGGATGCTCCTTTAAACCAGGACCGCCTGTTTGGCAACAAAGCAGAAGTACTACTCAAAAAGATGGAGGAAAAAGCTAAATCTATGCAAACTGTTAAGGATTTCCTGCAAGTACAACCTCCACGATTTAGTAGGCATTGGCCCTCTAAAAATTGGTCCTTTCCTGCCTCTTCCAGGCCTTCACAGTCCAAACCCAGAACCAGCAGAACACCCAGGCTTCAATCCCAAGGTACGCACAGGACCAAGCAGTGGGGGGCTCCCACTTCCAAAGCAGGGAATAGTAAGACTCCCCCCTTTGGTCAACTATCTCAATTACTTAATTTTAGAACTTCCAAGCCCTTCTCATCTGACTGCTCCTTTAGGGGGAAAGATTGTTCTGCAGGCAAAAAAATGGGAACTCATTACCCAGGACAAATGGGTTTTAAATATAGTTTCGCATGGAGACAGATTCCACTTCCACACTTTACCAACCCCACACAGTTGGCCAGATCTACCCCCAAATCAGTGGGCAGAGGCTCAAAAGCAAGTTCTCTCTCTCTTAAATATAAGGGCTATTCAAACTGTCCCAGAAGAGGAAAGGGGACAATGTTTCTACTCAAGACTTTTTCTGGTTCCCAGAAAAGACAACTCCTGGCGTGCTATCCTGGATCTCTCTATCCTAAACACTCAAAATTCAAGATGCTAACTCTTCACCAGTTGCTTCCTATGCTAGGCAAGGATGCCTGGTTGGCAACACTGGATTTAAAGGAAGCCTACCTGCACATTCCAATCAGGGAAGCTTGCAGAACATACCTACGCTTCAAAGCAGGCTACATGCACTATCAGTTCTCTGCAGAGCCCTGTGGCTTATTTACTGCGCTCAGGGTATTCACAAAGCTTAGCTCCAGTCATTGCATTTTGCAGGCAAAGAAATATTTAAATATACCCTTATCTGGACAATTGTCTAATTCAGGCAGAAAGCCAGGACATACTTTTGAATCCTCTGGCGTTTGTACAAAAGGTACTAATTTCACTGGGGTACACCATAAACGAAAATAAATCACATCTTGTACCCTGCCAACAAATTGTATTCCTGGGAGCAAGCTTGAACACAATGTCCCATATGGCTTTCCTCACGCCAGAGAAACAAGTTCATTTGACAGCTTACTTCAAACTAATGGCCACAAAGACCCTGCTATCTGCAAGACAAACACTGCAAGCCTTGGGGTTCATGGCCTCCTGCATTCTCCTAATTCCATATGCAAGACTGCATATGAGGAAACTACAGACGTATGTAAAAAGCCTATGGTGTCAACATTCTCTGTACCTAGAAGCAATGATTCCTGTCATACCTTGCCTACAGTTAGAGTTCCTCTGGTGGGCAGAGGCCTGCCACCAAAACAAGGGACTGCCATTCACTCTGCCCCCCTGCCACCCAAACCCTAACAACAGACGCATCAAACTCTGCATGGAGAGCTCACTTGGCAGAGAAGTGCATTCAGGGCAAATGGAACCCAAGTCAAATGCACCTGCATGTCACTCAAAAAGAAATGTTAGCTGTACAGAATTCTCTGACAGCCTTCAAGGGCCACATTCTTCCAGGACAATTAATGGTAAAGACGGACAAATACCACTGTTACGTGGTACATAAACAAGCAGGGGGGAACCCACACATACCCTCTCTGCAGTCTAGCCATGGCACTGTGGAACACAGCCTTGAGCTACCATGTACACCTACAGGCTCAATTCCTGCCCGGAAAGCTAAATACACTGGCAGGAGAACTAAGCAGAAATCTCATGGACCCACACAAGTGGAAACTGGAACCAAAGACATTCAACATGTTGATAAACAACTAGGGCAGCCCAGATATAGACCTGTTTGCCTCCCCCCAGAACTACCAATTGGACAAATTCTGCACAAGGGCTCCCCACAAACAAGCTTGGAAAGTGGATGCCCTGTCCTTCACCTGGAAAAATCTGTCAGTTTATGCCTTTCCTCCCTGCCTCTCCTCTCCTAGGTACTACTAAAGGTCAAACAGGACAAACCAAGGATGATACTGATTGCACCAGACTGGCCATGCCAACACTGGTGTACCCCCTCTTGCGCAGTGTGTCACTGCTAGCTCCATAGCACCTGCCCCAGACCCCTATCCTGCTGTCCCAGCAGGAAGGCCAGTTTTTGCACCCTCATCTTCAAACCCTGAACCTGGCATCCTGGCTAATTACCCGAGTTCTCCTTTACCATCCCTCAGTAAACAAGTGTTGGATGTCATTTTAGAGGCAAGGAGACCTAATACTAGAAAATCTTATGCTGAAAAATGGAAATGTTTCTATTCCTGGAACCAAGCTCAAGGGATGGGCACAACAGCACCCAATTTACCTCAGATTCTTCAATACTTAACTGAGATGCTTCACAAGGGCCTTTCCTTTTCCTCCATCAAAATTCATGCCTCAGCCATTTCAGCTCATTATAACACAGAACCACCCCTCTTCTCTCATCCACTGCTCAAGTTCCTCAGAGGGACCAAAAACGTAAGACCACCCAGGAGATCCCCAACTCCAGCCTGGGACCTTAACTATGTATTGGAAAAACTCACTCCACGTCCTTTTGAGCCAGCTGCAAGTGCAGAGTTGAAATTCCTTTCTTGGAAAACAGGCTTCCTTTTAGCCATCACTTCAGCAAGAAGCATGTCTGAATTACAGGCCGTTATGGCAGTGGAGCCTTTCATCATCTATCATGTGGACAGGGTGTCCCTCAGGACCAATCCCACCTTTATGCCAAAGGTAGTATCCAATGTGGTTCTTAATCAGTCCATCCATTTGCCAGCCTTCTTTTCTAATCCACAGAACAAAGGGGAATGTATACTGCACTCCTTAGATGTGCACAGACAACTTAGATATTACTTGGGCAGGACCAAACCTCTCAGGAAATCTGAACAGCTGCTGGTGGCATTTGCTGCAGGGGCAGAGGGGAAGGCCATTTCAAAGCAAATCATTTCTAAATGGATGGGCCACTGTATTCATTTCTGCTATAAACACCATGGAAAACCTATCCCACAGGGGATAAGACCACATTCTACCACGGCTGCATCTACCTCTACAGCCTTTCTCAGAGGTGTCCCTACCAGGGACATCCTAGAAGTTGCTACTTGGAGTTCTGCACATACTTTCACCAAGCATTAACATTTGCCAATTTTCTCTAATTCCAGAGCTGGTTTTGCCACTGCAGTCTTGCAGGGCCTTATAGCTGGTCCTAATGCTATCTAAATTCTTCCTCCCATCCTTAGCTTTGGGAATCTACCCAAATGTGATGACTGCAACAGTGAAACATGAAGAACATAGTACAGTCGTGTACACTTACCATAAATGTACATGTTCGAGTGTATTCAGTGTTGCAGTCCTAGTTGCCCCCCCCCCCCCTCCAGCCCCCTGACTTCTTTTGGCTATACCTCTATTCCTTGTTAGTATGCTTAAAAGCTTTTTGGTGTATTTGCTTTTTTGTTGGAGGTATAACCTTATATATATATATATATATATATATATATATATATATATATATATAAATATATTTAATTGCTTCCCATTAGGGGGGCACCTGACATCTGGGGCAAGAAAAACTGAAGTAATGGCGTCACCTGCATGCTTTATACCCCTGACGACCTGAAATCATGGAAGATGAGACAGCAACCGACGCAGGACCCAAGACTTTGATACTCAGGCCGACTGAGGGCTACTGCAAGCAAGTAGCCCAAATGTGATGACTGCAACAGCGAATACACTATGGTAAGGGTACACAACTGTACTTTTTTATTGTATTTATTTCAATAAATGGTTGGTTGCAGTACTATGGTTGGGACCTTTGTTTTTGTTTGTTTGTATGTTTCTGAAGTTTCCTTCTTTTTGAATGCTGTCCATTCAGACTCTGTTTTCTCTTCTTCTTCTTCCTCAGGTTTTCTTGATGTCTCTGGATCTCAAGGATGCCTATGTTCACAATTCTGTTCATCCGATTTTCAGGAAATGTTTGTGTTTCTCTGTGTCTTCCTTGCATTTTCAGATGTTCTTCATATTTCACTGTTGCAGTCATTACATTTGGGTAATCTGCTGGCAGGTTGCCCTCAGTCGGCCTGATTAACAAAGTCTTGGGTCCTGCTTCGGTTACTGTCCCTTCTTCCATAACATCAGGTCACCAGGGGTATAAAACATGCAGCCAATGCCATTACATCAGTCTTTCTTGCCGTGCGGTGCCCGAAGCAGATTGCAAGTGCCGGTTGTCCAACTCCTGAAATTTTCATTTTCGAGTTTCAGAACCGAAGTCTTCAACTAAAAGCTAAGTACCCCGTTGGGGAAACTTTTTCTTGCTCCTTACCGATGTCAGTAAAAGTTAATAGTTATATTACTTGTGGGAAGCAAATACCTCATAAGGATTTTCATTTGTAATGTATTCCTTGCCTAGGCCCTGACCACGACGTACCTTGCGGTAAGTTTTCAGCTTTATTTAATCAGCGCACTATCCATCGTCGGTACATTTTTGCTTCTAAATATTTCGGTTCTCGGTTAAATTTTCCATAAATTATGTCGGTTAGCCATCTGACTACCGGAATACCAAAAAAATGCAAAGAAAAAGACAGAGACAGGCCGTTAATGTCCAAAACTGCCGACGACGCTTCTCCTAAGCCAGTTCGCCGGTACTCGGTGAGGCACTTTCGCAGCCCCTGATACCCACTACTTCTGATTCGCAGGCCTCTACTGAGACCCATTCAGAGTCCGGTATGCCACGAGATGCTTTACCTATGGAACCTGCAGATGTCTCTACCTTGGATGGATCCGGAGCCACTGTGCAGGCACCAGCTTCTGTGGGTGTATTCAAGCTTACAGACTAGCATATTAAACCGACTCCACCTTCAATACTAAGGCCTAAATCTCGATCTGTGTCTAAAAAAACCGACACCCAGGCCACATTTTCAGGCCCCTATGCCTAAAAAACAAATGATCAAAATGGCTGAAGATTTAATTACTCTAATCAGGAGTAGTCAGCCCCCCCTTCTAAGAGGCGTAGGGCTGACCTTGACTATGACTGTTCTGAACAGGACTCTCTTTCTTCTGACCCTTCTAATGTCCTGGATTTGTCCTTACCAACTTATGAGGATTCTGATGCAGAGGATTACATTCCCTCTGCTTCTCCCACTGAGGATTTTTCTTTTGGGGAAACTTTACATACCTTAAGGGAGCATTTCCACTGGGAAAGTCAGGAATTTTCTGAATCCAAAAAGAGGCTTAGGGATTTCCTTCTTCCTCAGCATAGGTCTTTGGCTATACCTCCTGTACTAGACATTGTTGATGATGTGTTTTCGGAATCCAGTATGGCCCCTGATTCCCTGCCTCTGGCCCCTAGTAAACCAGACAGATATTACATGGTTCCTAAGTCCCACAAATTCCTTTTCAAAAATCCTGTTGCAGACCCGGAAACCATTTCTTAGGGGGCCCAAGGGCATTAAGGCTTCTACTGCTAAAAATCCTACCCCTTCTGATAAGAACTCCTGGGTGCTGGATAGATGGGGTAAAAAGGTTTATACTTCTGCAACCTTGGCAATCAGGTCTTTAAACTGTCAATTCCATATGCTAAAATATCAACAGCATCTCATGGGACTGCTTAAACAGAAAATGATGTTGATTTCGGTCTGTGTGGAAAATAAAGATTTACAGGATTTATTGCATTCAGCTGAACAAGTTGGAAAACATACTTTGCAATGTGGTTTTGATTCTTTAGAGACCTCTTGCAGGGCTGCTGTTACTGGGTCTGTGCTTAGAAGGCATGCTTGGCTTAAGGAGCAATCTCTGCCTGATCATGTTAAAGCAAAATTGTTGGATGCTCCTTTGCATCAGGACCGTCTGTTTGGCAATAAGGCTGAAGAAGTTCTAAAAAAGATGGAAGATAAAGCTAAATCAATGCAAACTGTGAAAGATTTACAACCTCCAAGATTTAGTAGGCACTGGCCTACTAAGAACTGGTTCTTTCCAGCTCCTTCCAGAGCCACTCAAGACAAACCCAGATACTCCAAAAGCACCAGGTTTCAGTCCCAAGGGACTCTCAGAACTAAGCAATGGGGTGCTTCCACTTCCAAATCTGGAAATAACAAGACACCACCCTATGGAAAACAGTCTCAATGACTTTTCTTTAAAATTACCAAGCACTTACCTCTCAGCCACCCCTTTGGGGGGGAAACTGGCTCTTCATGCAAAAAACTGACAACTTATAACCCAGGACAAATGGGTTTTAAATATAGTGTCCCAGGGATACAGATTTCATTTCCACACGTTGCCAACTCCAAACTGGTGGCCAGACCGGCCCCAAATCAGTGGGCAGAGACTCAGAAACAAGTACTTTCCCACCTAAACATGGCAGCTATTCAACTAGTACCAGAAGAGGAAAAGGGATAAAGTTTCTATTCCAGACTTTTCCTGGTACCCAGAAAGGACAAATCATGGCGTCCAATTCTGGACCTGTCTACTCTAAACGCCTTTCTGGACATTCCAAAATTCAAGATGCTGACTCTTCACCAGTTACTTCCTATGCTATGCAAGGATGCCTGGTTGGCAACTCTAGATTTAAAAGAGGCTTACCTGCATATCCCAATCAGGGAATCTTGCAGAAGATACCTACGCTTCAAAGCAGGCTACTTGCATTATCAGTTCTCTGCAATGCCCTTTGGCTTGTCTACTGCACCCAGGGTATTCACAAAGTGCCTGGCTACAGTAATTGCATTTTGCAGGCAAAGAAATATTCAAATATATCCATACCTGGACGATTGTCTAATTCTGGCAGAAAACCAGGCCACTCTTCTAAAACATCTGGCATTTGTAAAAAGGATTCTAACTTGTCTAGGGTACACTGTAAACAAAAAGAAATCACAACTGGTTGTTGTTATTGTTGTGTCTTTCGGCTTTTCCCGGTTAGGGGTTGCCGCAGTGGAATTCCGGTCCGCTAATGATTGGCAGTAGATTTTTATGTGCCGAGTTGCCATCCCTGACGCACAACCTTCAACGAAGGTACGCTCATTCACTCATGTCTCCACACAGAAGACGCCTTAGCTGAGAATCGAACAGGACAATGTCTTACTATGAGGCGACAACACTACCGCAGCACCACCACTGCAGTTATAAATCACAACTGGTACCCTCTCAAAAAATTACATTCCTGGGTGCAAGCTTGAATACAACTGCCCAGATGGCTTTCCTTACGACAGAAAAGCAAATTCATTTGGTGACTTACTTCAAACAGGTGGCCACAAAAACCCTGCTATCTGCAAGACAAATACTGCAAGTCTTGGGGTTCATGGCCTCCTGTATTCTTCTAATTCCGTATGCAAGACTGCATATGAGGAAACTTCAGTGGTCATTAAAAAGTTTATGGAGCCAACATTGTCACAGTCTGGAAACAATGATTCCTATCATACCTTGCCTGCGCCTAGTGTTCCTATGGTGGGCAGAGGCCTGCCACCAAAACAAGGGACTGCTATTCACACCACCCCCTGCTGCCCAAACCCTAACTACAGACACATCAGACTATGCATGGGAGGTTCATCTGGCAGGGAAGTGCATTCAGGGCAAATTGAGCCCAAATCAAATGCACCTTCATATCAATCAAAAATAAATGTTAGCTGGACAGAATGCTCTGACAGCCTTCAAGGACTACCTTCATCCAGGACAACTAATGGTAAAGACGGACAACACCACGGTTATGTGGTACATAAACAAGCAGGGGGGTACGCATTCCTACCCCCTCTGCAGACTAGCCATGGCATTGTGGAACATGGCCTTGAGCTACCAAGTACAACTACAAGCTCAATTCCTGCCAGGAAAGCTGAATATTCTGGCAGACGAACTAAACAGAAATCTCATGGACCCACACAAATGGAAACTGGAACCACAGATTTTCAACATGTTGACACGCAAATGGGGGAACCCAGATATAGATCTTTTTGCCTCACCCCAGAACTACCAGTTTTGCACACGAACTCCTCACAAAAAAGCCGGGAAAGTAGATGCTCTGTCCTTCAGCTGGAAAAACCTATCAGTCTATGCCTTTCCCCCTCTGACTTTGCTTTCCAAAGTTCTACTAAAAGTCAAACAGGACATATCAAAAATGATTTTGATTGTTCCAAACTGGCCACGCCAATACTGGTTCCCACTCCTGCGCAGTTTGTCACAAATTTCTCCATGGCACCTGCCAGACACCTTTCTTACTGTCTCAACAGGAGAACCAAGTTCTGCACCCTCAGCTCCAAACATTGAATCTTGAAGCTTGGCTAATCATTTAAATTCCCCGTTAGCATCCTTCAGCAAACCTGTGAATGGATGTCATTTTGAAGGCGAGAAGACCTACTACTAGAAAATCTTATGCTGACAAATGGAAAAGATTCTGTGCCTGGAATCAATCTCAAGGGATGAGCACAGCAGCGCCCAATTTGCCTCAGATTTTGCAGTACTTAACTGAGATGCTTCACAAGGGCCTGTCTTTTTCCTCCATTAAAATCCATGCCTCAACCATTTCAGCTCATTACAACACAGTACCCCCCTCTTCTCCCATCCTCTGCTAAAACAGTATCTCAGAGGGGCCAAAAACCTGAGACCACCCAGGAGAGCTGCAACCCCTGCCTGGGACCATAACTTTGTATTGGAGAAACTCACTCTACCTCCTTTCGAGCCAGCTGCTACTGCAGACTTAAAATTTCTTTCCTGGAAAACAGTCTTCCTTTTAGCAATCACTTCAGCTAGAAGGATATCTGAATTACAGGCCATTATGGCAGTGGAGCCTTACATCATCTTTCATGTAAACAGGGTGTCACTCAGGACCAATCCATCCTTCATGCCCAAGGTGGTATCCAGTGTGGCTTTTAATCAGTCCATTCATTTGCCAACTTTTTTTCCCAATCCACAGAACAAGGGGGAGTGGATTCTGCATTCATTGGATGTACACAGACAACTTAGACTCTACTTAGGCAGGATTAAATCTCGAAGAAAATCTGAACAACTGCTGGTAGCATTTGCTGCAGGGGCAGAGGAGAAGGCTATTTCAAAACAAACCATTTCTAAATGGATAAGCATTGTATTAATTTATGCTATAAGCACCATGGAAAACCTATCTCCCAGAGGATCAGATATCATTCCACCAGGGCTGCATCTACTTCTACAGCCTTTCTCAGAGGTGTTCCTACCAGGGATATTCTAGAAGCTGCTACCTGGTGTTCACTTCATACTTTCACCAAGCATTATCACTTACCAAGTTTCTCTAAATCCAGAGCTGGCTTTGCCACTGCTATTTTGCAGGGCCTTATAGCTGGTCCTAATGCTGGATAAGTCCATCCTCCCAACCATAGCTTTGGGAATCTACCCAAATGTAATGACTGCAACAGTGAAACACGAAGAACATAGTACAGTTGTGTACACTTACATAAATGTAGATGTTTGAGTGTATTCACTGTTGCAGTCCTGGCTACCCTCCCTCCAGCCCCCTGTTTTTCTCTTACTATACCTCTACTTTCTTTTACTATGCTTAAAAGCCTTTTTGGTGTATTTGCTTTTGTTTGGAGGTATATTTTTGTTTTAAATTACTTATATATTTTGCTCCCCATTTGGGGGGCACCTGACATCTGAGGCAAGAAAAACTGATGTAGTGGCGTCGGCTGCATGTTTTATACCCCTGATGTCATGGAAGAAGGGACAGCAACCGACACAGGTCCCAAGACTTTGATACTCAGGCCTTAATCAGGCTGACTGATGGCAACCTGCCAGCAGATTACCCAAATGTAATGACTGCAACAGTGAATACACTTGAAGATCTACATTTATGGTAAGTGTACACAACTGTACTTTCTTTGCTTTGCCCTTAGGGCTTTCTACTGCCCCAGTGGTCTTCACCAAATGCCTCGTTCCTGTGATTGCCTTTTGCAAGCTGAGGGGGATTCAAGTCTTTCCTTACTTGGATGACTTGGTCATTCAGGCTTACTCCCCAGAGACCATGATTTAGCACCTCCACTATGCTGTTTGCCTTTTGCAAAGCTTATAGTTTATGATGAATTTCCAGAAATCCTTCCTGAATCCTTTTCAGGATCATGTTTTCTCAGGTGCAGGCTCCAGACTGTTCTAGTGCTGGCTTCTATTTCACCACCCAAGGCTCTGACTAACTGCATTTTTTCAGTCCCTTCTTTTTCAGGTCTCTGTTACGGCCACAGAGTTCCTAAGGGCTTTGGATAACATAGCCTCCACCATTTCTGTGCTTCCTCTAGCCAGACTCCACATGAGGAAGCTACAGTAGTTCCTAAAGTCAGTCTGGCTTCAACATTGTCAACCTTTAGACTTTCTAGTTTCTCTGCTTCCATGTCTCAGACTAGAGCATCAGTGGTAGATTCATTAGCTGTCACTCAACCCAGGGGTTCTCTTCAGCCCCCAGTCTCCTCTCAGGAACTTTTCTCAGATATAGGGTAAGGAGCTTATTTTGGCCCTCTGAAGGTTCAGGATCTTTGGCCATTTCATCAAAGAGAGGACCATATCATCAAGGAGATAAGCGCTCACTTTCTTACTCTTCAGGCCTTCATTACTCTTTTTCTTCCAGGGCCTCTCAAAATCTTTACAGACGATACTACAATGAAGTGGTACATCAGCAAGGAAGGGGGAATAAGGTCCTACCTTTTGTGCAGACTAGCTCTTCAGGTTTGGAAACTGGCCGTCCAGTATCACGTTACTCTTCAGGTAGTTTATATTCTTTCAGAACTAAACGTTGTGGCAGAGACTCTGAACAGGTCCATAACACAGACTCACAAATAGATGCTTCACAGAGATGTGTTTTTGGACATTGCCCACCAGTGAGATGCTCCTCAGGTACATCTTTTTGCCTCCCCTCTGAGCAGATGGCTTCCTCTGTTTTGCACCAGGGTACCAAGTCCCCTGGCAAGGAAGATGGATAGCCTGTCTTTTTTCTTGGAAGGGGATATTTCTCTATGCCTTCCATCCCCTTCCTCTCATTCTGAGGATCCTGCTCAAGATAGAACATGAATCTGCCAAAATCTTGCTGGTGACTCCCTTTTGGCCCAGACAGCATTGGTTCCCCCTTCTTCTGCATCTAGCTACAGGCAATCACCAGAAGTTAACTCACAAGATGGACCTGCTTACACAAGACAAGGGTTCTCACATCTATCCTCACTTGTCCACTCCTCAACTGACACTGTGGGTGGTAGGGTTTTGATCTTTTTTAGGCATCTCTTTTCTGAGAATGTGCTTCCTGTACTGCAGGACTCCAGGAAACCCACTACCAGGAAAGCTTATGTGTCCAAGTGGAAGTGATTTTCGGTCTGGTGTCTTGCTCTTAACCAGGATCCATTTTCTCTGGGGTTTCCTCTGGCTCTTTCTTACTTGTGTGAATTGCTCCATGCTGAGTTGGCTTACTCTTCAGTTAAAGCCCATCTTTCAGCTTGTCTGCCTTTGACTCCTCCTTTGGCCTGTAGGTTTGAGGTCAAGCAATTCCTTAAAGGTGTCCTTAAAATTAGGTCTCTCCTGAAGCCTATTCCTTCTTCTTGGGACCTTAATTTTGTTTTTGAAAAATTGACTCAGGCTGCTTTTGAGCCTGTAGCTTCAGCTTCCTTGCAGCACTGTACATGGAAGACTGTTCTTCTTTTGGCCCTTACTTTCAGCTAGGAGGGTGCTTCAGGCCCTTATGGTTGTTCCTCCATTTTTAGATTTTATTAAGGACAGGGTGTCTCTTTGTACTGATCCTTCTTTTATGCCCAGGGTGGTTAACAAACTGTTTCTTAAGCAGTCTGTTAATTTGCCCACTTTTTCCCTTCTCCACAGTCTGCCAGTGAGAAGGTTCTTTGTACCTTGGATTTGCATAGACAGTTCAGATATTATTTGGATAAGACTAAGGCCATTCACAAGTCTGAGCAACTTTGTTTCTTTTCATCCTAAATCTTTAGGTTTGGCTGTTTCTAAGCAAACCATTTCTTCACAGATCTCAACAGCCATTTCTTTTTGTTACTTCTTTCATAGGAAAGCCTTTTTTCTTCTGTAAAGGCTCATTCTACCAGGACTGTGACTTTCTCTGGTGCTTTTTTCAAAGGCTTGGATACCAATTCCATCATTTAGGCTGCTACTTGGACCTCTGTTGATACTTTTACTAAGCATTTTAAATTATATGCTGTTCCCAGGGTGAGAGCTGGCTTTGCCAGAGCTATCCTGCATGGTTTTCTTGAGGGCTCTTCTGGGCCGTCCTCCTCCCAGTTTTCCTCTTGAGCTTTTGTACTCTGCCTTTAGTAAAGAATACTGCAAGAGTGCTATGGAAGGACATAGTACAGTTGTGTAAAATCTTACCATAGCAGTAGATGTCCTTCTCTTCATTGTTGTAGTGTTTGCTCCCTCCCTCCTCCTTTTCTCCTTTTGGATTCACATGGTCCTCCTTTCTCTTTGAACTGTTATTCCTCCTAGGGCTATTCAGTTCTGAGGTATGTATTTCACCTTTATGCCCTATGACATGAGCGGGGAGCACATGTGACTTACGATAGCCTTGAAAACCTAAGACATTGGTATACTGGCTGGAGGTTGGACTGGGCTACCCTTGGCAGGGGATCCCTTTAGTAAAGAATACTGCAACAGTAATATGGAAGGACGACGTTTACTGTTATGGTAAGATTTTACACAACCTTCCTTGCTTCCTCCCCACTTAAACAGGAAGTTTATTTTTTGGGAGTCCTGGGTCTGACTGGCTCTGTCAGCACTTCAGCCCCCAGTGTGTGACTTTGCTGTGACCATTCTGGGTTCCTCTGACCACTCACCACTGTTTTTCAGTCCATCTGATGTAGCATCTACAGCCACTAAGACAGAGTTAGTCACATCCTCTGTGGCTGTTTGCAAGCTTTTACTGGGCAAGGTAGAACCACTCTTGTAAGTCTGGGGAAAGTAATTGATAAAGGTTTACTGTTTAGCCAAGTTAGGTGCTTGTTTCCTAGGTTAGTACCCCTGCCATGGGTCAGTCTTTTTCTAGGGTGTTTCCTCAGGAAAACAAAACCTATGAAGTATATAACTTTTCTGGCATTCAGCACTAACATTGCCTCAGTGGCATATAGGTTCTGTGCCTGCACAGCTAACCCATGCTGTCAGCTTTCCAGAGCCTAGAATCCCTTCCTCTGACTCTCTGTGATAGAAGATTGGCTAAGTCCCTCCCATCAGGAGAAGCCTAGCCACTGTCACAGAGATTGTGTTTCTCGTTCTTTAGTGCCTGCATTAGAACTTACAGAGATGAATTTCCTCAGCAGCCGGCAGTGATAGATAATAGCTTCTAGACTCCCTTTGGGAACGTCCCTTCCTCTTTATTAATTACTTTTATTTATAATGTTTGTGTGTTAACATTTTATTTCAATACATTTGCTGTTTTCTACTGTTGTTAATTCCTCTGAGAATTTTAACTTGCTACTGTGTTGTGTGTGTGCTTAATACTGTTTTAAGCACTTATGGGGCTTTTCTTAAATGTTTTATGACTTGTAATGAGAAACTAAAATTCTGTGGTGTCAATGAAATATTAGGGATGGTCTCTTGGGAGAGTGGCAAGAGGCTTGTTATCTGCTTCATTTAGAAGTTCTTATAGGAAAATATTGCATTTTTCACTTCTTAATTTTTGCTACTGGTTTAACAGTCTTCTTCTTCTGGCTTTTCCTGGTTAGGGGTCGCCACAACGGAACTCCGGTCCGCTAATGATTGGCAGTAGATTTTTACGGTGCCGCGGTGCCAGCCCGATGCCCAGTCTTCAACGAAGGCATGCCCATTCACGCATGTCTTTCGAATGCCACTCAACCGTGGGGAGGACATGCAGACTCCACACAGAAGGCACTCAGCCGAGAATTGAACAGGAGAACCTCTTGCTGTGAGGCGACACAGTACTATAGTTGTTTTTATCATTAATCATGATTTTACTTCAAATTACTTTATTTGCATTTTTTTGTGGAGATTTTTTTTTTTTATTTCTGATAATGGAATCTCTAAGTAAAGGTTTATTGATGCTATTTTAAAAGGTTTCTATTTGATTTAAGTGCATATATTTGACATTTGTCACTATATAGACAAATGAAACTGGTTCTGCTAAGTTTTTATGCAGTTTAGCCCTATTTACTCCATGGGAACATAATTTATATTTTCTTTTATTGCTGCTCTTAGTCTGCCCTTAACAGTGTCACTGTATTGTTCTGGCTGGTGTTTTTCCCTGCCTATGGATGTTGATATGGCTACACTTCCCTCCCTATCACATCCAGTTGTACCTAAAAAGAAAAAAACTCAATAAAACATGCTTCAGCCTGTTTTATGAATCTATTGTTGCCTTAAGCTGGCCAACAGACCACTTTTCCCCCGTCACTCTCTGGTGTGAGCCCACAGCATTCTATGGTACGGGGTCAGACACATCCTCCGGGGCTGTTCTAGTACCTGGTTCAGGTATAAGAGAGTTCTGAGGTAAGAGAACTATTGTCAGACATAATACTCTGTCCCCAGATATTTTGTCCTGTAGTATCATTCATACTAAAAAGATACAGAAACTTCACCACACAACAGAGAATCAGGTTATTACCATGTGTAGGGCTGATGTGGTTTCCTTAGCTACAAATGTGTTACAGTCATCTAATTTCTGAGGCTGTCCTCCTATTCAGAATGACTACGAGTTTACCTTCTCTAGAGATCAGTCTAACTCTGCAGATTTTGATGGGGATTCTGATGTAGAGAGTAGTGAACACACTTTGTCCATCCTGTCTGATTCTTTGCTAGGTGAACAGATTCAAAAAACCAACCAAGTGTTCACCTTTCCACAGATGCTAGCTAGGTTTCGAGATGTATTTGACTGGAAGCAATCTGGGGTTCTGCCAGAGATTGCCCGAATTTATGATCATATTGAGGATGAGATTCAAAATGTTTTGGCTTCTCCTTCTCTGCTCTAAGCCATAGAAGATATCTGTAAAATTACATGTAAAGGCTTTTGGCTAGTGAACCAGTTCCTAAAGTGGCTATGAGGAAATGCAAGGTGTACTCTGATCTTACAGTTCTCTTTGTTGGCTGACCAGCTATGGTTTCTCCAGCTGCTAACTCTAACAAGAGAGCCTTGGCTTCTTCTAACCCTACACTGCTGGATAAAATTGGAAAGAAGTTAGAATCTCAGGGAAAAAAAGCGCAGTCTAGTAATCTAGTCTTTACAGTTTAGGTGACTTTATCTTTACCTGCTGAATGGAAGTGATTTATAAGAATGAGAATGTGACTCAAATTTTGAAATGCACTCTGAGGCGTGTCTTGGAAGGTGCGGACACTATTTCTAGAGTTGCAACCACTTCTGTTGTATTGAGAAGATTTGCTTGGTTACATAACCAGATGTTTTGTGATGATTTTAAAAATGAGATTTTGAATGCTGTAAGTTCTGAATTTGTGTTTTGTCTTGCTGCTACCTAGATTCTCAAACAGTGGGCTCATAGAGATAAATGGATGCATGGGGTATCTAGAATATTTCATATTCCCAGGTTTTCCCCTAGCGAGGTGTCCATCTTCAGAGGGTAGAACAAAAAAAATCCTTGCATAACAAGAGTCAGGGTTCCAATAGGAGGTTAATGCTTCCAATCCAAACCAAAAAAAAGAGGTTTTAATAAACATCTACGCCAAGACTCAGGATGTCCCGTCCCTTACCTCCTGTCTTTCCTTCCTTTTCATCTTTGAACAGGCTTTAACTTAACCCAGAACCCAAACCATAAATTGTTTCAGACAAGACGGTGCTGAAAATAATTCAATGAAGGTACTCTTGGCAGTGGACAGGAAATCCCTGACCTGCCAGACTGGACACACCTGTTCTCTCTGGTACTCCTTCACAAGTTGCAAGCAGGGATTATTGAACTAGTTCCTGCACCACAGAAAGGAAAGAGATTTTACACCAGAATCTTTTTGGTACCCAAAAAGGAGCTATTGTGGAAGACTAGTGTTAGATTTGGTGTATCTGAATACCTTTTGGAAAGTAGCCAAATCAAAATGCTCACCCTGCAGGCAGTTCTAACCCTCTTCCTGACAACTGTTTCAATGTGACTGTGCATCTGAACAATGCTTATAATCGCATGCCAATTGCTTCCAACTTCAAGATGAACCTACAGATGTCCTGTCTCACACCTTCACAAAGAATTTCCTTCTTGGGGTGTGTGACAGACAGAAAAAAGTTTGGCTTTTTTTTACCAGAAGAGAAAAAAAGTTTGGCTTTTTTTTACCAGAAGTCCTGACTGTTCAGAACATTTTCAGGGATTTCTTTCCTCAAGAAGCTGCCTCCACAAGAGAGTTTCTTTTAATTCTAGGCTTCATGGCATCAGTCATCCTCATGACGCCATGGGCTAGACTCCACATGAGAAAGATTCATTGGAACTTTTGTTGGACCCAGCATATGCTTCCCTTGAAGTTCCAGGTACCAGTACTGGATTTGTGAAATGAGAGTAACAGTGAAGGAAGGATCAGATGTTTCTCAGCTCAGACCTGCTCTTTTCACTTCAGACCCTATTTCAGTCATTCTGGATGGATTTGGCAGATTTTACATGGGGAGCAATGTACAGGGGGGAATAGGGTCTTTCAGACACTGCAAAGCACACAAACATGAAATTAATTATTAGTAGTGATTCAGACCTTAAAAGTATTTCACCAGTTATGGTTTCCATGTCCCCTTTTTATTGGTCACAGATGATGCCACAGTCATGTGGTATCTAACCAAATAAGTGTGTACAAGGTCATTCTGTCTTTGCCAGTTGGCAGTGATGGCCTGGGTGCCAGCCTTACAACATTCTCTGACACTCCAGGCCTCTTACATCTTATCAGAGCTAAACCTAGTGGCAGACAGACTAAGCAGATCCTAGACGGACACTCATAAGTGGAAACTCTGGATAGAGGTCATCCTGGATACGGTCCAGATGTGGCAAAAACCTCAAATATATCTGTATGCCCCCCTCAAAACAGTAGTTGGAAAAATTCTATTTGAGGCATCCTTGTACTTGGAGGACAGAAGCATTCTCATTCCCTTGGACGGGAATGCTCCTTTACGCATTTCCACCGATACCCAAGGTACTTTTGAAGATTCAGAAAGAATTACCAAAGGTCATTGTGGTGACCCCTTTTTGGCACAGGCAAAGTTGGTTCTCCCTTTTACCAGAATTTGGCCAAGGGCAATTACCATAAGCTTCCTCACACTCTGGATCTGCTCAAACAATGTCAGGGGCAACTGGTTCACCCCATCTTAGAGCAATTGTTACTGAAAGATTGAATGATTCTGTCTTGATGCCTTTTAGGCACTTGTTCCATGAAGATGTATAGCAGTTATTGAAGGAGGCAAGAAAACATGCAGCTAGAAAATCTTATGTTTACCAGTGGATGAGGTTTTGTAGGTGGGACCTAACTGATATCAGAGTGCATGGTATGGTGTCTCCCTGCTGGTTTTGAAATATTTGTGTGAGCTAATCAAATGGTTTATCTTGTTCATCTATCAAGGTACATCTTGTGACCATCTCAGCTTGTCTTCCCATGGATCCTCCTCTTTCATTGCTCTTTGTGGTCAAACAGTTTATAAAAAGAATGTTGCACCTGAGATTCCTTTGAAAGCAAATTCTTCCTCCTCGGGATCTCAATTTTGTTCTTGAATAACTGACCTCATCTCCTTTTGAACTCATCTTTCTGGCTGATTTGAGGTGTGTGTCACTTGGAAAACTGTTTTGCTTATTGCTCTGACATGTGCAAGGTGAGTCTCTGAGCTGCAAGCTGTCATGATGGGCCAACCTTGTATGATTTTCCACATGGACAGGGTTGTTCTGCACACTAATTTTTCTTTCAGGCAAAAAGTTTTTTCTGAATTTACTGTGAAAGATGAATCAAACCATCAGTCTCCCAGTTTTATTTCGAGAACCTAAAGACAAAGGAGAGAACTTCCTGCGTACCTTGGATCAGGCAGCTCAAGTACTACCTTTATACAACTAAGCCCTTTAGGAAAGCTGAGCAGCTTTTTAATTCCTCTTCTGGGGCTAAGAAGTGTCAACCTGTCTCTATGCAAATTATTTGATTGTTGGCTGTTATCTGCTGTTATTTTTTGTTACTCCCACCATTGTAAATGTACTCCTGGCAAGGTTAAGGCACATTTCGCCAGAGTTTTATTCTCTTTGGTGGCAGGACTCGAGAAACATTCTGTGGTCCTCTGTTCTTTGCTTTACAAAATACTACAAACTGGATTTTTTTTCTCAAGTTCCAGAATAGGCTGTGTTGGGGGCCATTCTCCAGGGGCTTCTGAATACTTATCCCTTCCTCCATTCAGGTAGGGTAAACTTTGGGAATTTACCCATATGCCACTGAGGCAGTGTGAATGATGAACTTATTGCAGTTGCTCAAGTCTTATTTAACCTGTAACAGTAGACATTTGAAGTTCACATTGCCTCAGTGGCAGCACCCACCTATCATCCTCTTATTTTATATTTGGTTATTTATGTCTGTGTTTTATGGCCAAATTGGTTAGCTTCAGAAAATCCTTACTTCTGATCCTTATTGGTCCATCCTACTTGGCACTGAAAGCTTGAAAAATTGACTTTCTGACGGTGGTTGGGCTTCCCCTGATGGGAGGGTGTTGTTAGCCAATCCCCTATCAAAGACAACCAGAGGAGTGGATTCTGATGTCTGGAAAGCTGCCACTGTGGGTTGGCTGCCCAGGCACAATACCCATATGGCACTGAGGCACTGTGAAATTTGAACATTTACTGTTATAGGTAAGGAGGACTTGTGTAACTGTACTTTCTTCTTGTGTCTTTTGAGCAGAAGACCTGCTAGTTTTACTAAAGGGATTACTTTTAGCCTTAATATTTTTATTTCCATTTCTCCACTAACTGTTAAAAAGAAAAACTGTATTTTTGTTTATTCTGTCACTGATTCATAGTCAGAACAGCACTGGGAGGGGGGGGGTGTTGTTCTTTTGTATTTTTCCTTAAGCTGAAGATTAGTTTTTTTTCTGGGGAAAGTCTTTCTTCAGATTTCACCCCAGTATAGTTTTCTTTTCTGAAACTATATCTACTACTCCAAGTGTATTCACAAGGTGTCCAAATCTAGGCACAGCCTAATGCAGGCTGCAAGTTGTTCACATTTTTCTGTGTTTAGATGACTTGCTTATTTTCCCTGACACTTTGAAAAAAAATGTGCAATCTCTCACTGTGGTGAGAAATTTTCTTCACAGACTGACATTTCAAGAGAATATCCAAGTCTTGTTTGACTTCTTCTCTCAGGCTTGTTTTTCTGGCTGTCTGCTAGATACCTCACTTTAAAGAGCTTTTCTTCCACAGGGAGAAAAAAGTAGATATATATTCAGATATTTTCCTGATTTTTTCCACTCAGTCCAAATCTTCAGCAAAGGAATTTTTAGGATGCTAGGATTCATGGCATACATGATTCTCGTGATTCCTCTAACCATACTCCACATGAGAAAGATTCAGTGGTTCCTAAAATCTGTATGGTCCCAACACTTATCCCCTGATATTCCAGATTCTTGTAATGGGATTTGTAAAAAGGGAATTGCTGTGGTGGAAAGACTAGGTTTATCTGAATCCAGGTCTTCCATTTTCCATTCCACCTTCAGCTCAGTCTGTAACTACACATGCCACACATATAGGTGGGGAAATAGATCTTACCCTCTGCAAAGACTAGCCACAGTAGGCTGAGATATAGCTTTTCAGTACAGTGGCACTCTACAGGCATCTTACATCCTGTTAGCGCAAAATTTTGTGGCAGACAAGCTAGGCAAGAGGACAGACCCACACAAATGGAAATTGAGTCAGGGAGTGTTCCATGAATTGATCCAGCTGTGTGGAATACCTCTGTTATATTTGTTCACCTCCAGTCATAGCAAACAACTGGCAAAATTCTGCTCTGGTGCTTCTTGCAAGCAAGCATGGAAAACAGATTATTTTTCATTTCTTTCGACAGGAATGTTCCTATATGTTGTTCCATCATTTCCGCTGATTACCCAGGGTCATTCTGAAGATTCAGGACTCTCCAGAGATCATTGTGGTAACCCCATTTTATAGCCCAGGCAACAGTGGTTCTCTCTCCTTTCCACAAACTTCCTTTTGGACCTACTCGCACAAAACAGGGGTTGTTTGATACGCATCAGCCTGAAACAACTTCAGCTAACTGCCTGAATGACAGAGTTGTAATACCATTTTAGTACATATTTTTGAGGATGTGCAGCTGGTATTAATGGAAACAAAGACACCTATTACTATGCAATCTTGTGTTACTAAGTGGAAAATATTTTGTAGTTGGCTCCAAGACAAGAACCAGGCCCTTGTAAGGCTAGTATTTCTTTGATTCTACAATGTTTGTGTGACTTATTTTCTGGTCTTTCTTATCTACTATCAAGGCTTTATTTGTTGGTCATTTCAGCATGTCTGCCCATGGATCCTCCCCTTTCAGTGCCTTCCCATGTTAAAATGTTTTTGAAAGGGGTGTTGCATACTCGACCACTTAGAAAAAATGTGGATCCTCTTTGGGATTTCAGCTTTTGTTTTGGAAAAAGTAACTCCTGTTAACATTTGAACCAGCCCATCGGGCTGATAGGAGGCTCTTAACATGGAAAAAACTTTTACTGATTGCTTTGACTTCTCAAGAAGAGTATCTGAGTTGCAAGGTCTCATGGTAAGTCAGCCTTCTCATTTTTCACAAAAACAGTGTTTCCTTTAGAACTAATCCTTCTTTTATGCCTAAAGTGGTATGCAAGCTTACTTTGAGCATAAATTACCATTTTCTTGTCTTTCTAGAGCCTAAAAAGTGAGGAGAAAAGAATTCTTAATAGTCCACAGACAACTCTGATATTATATTGACAGAAAGTAAGAAAAAAGGACAACCATGTCAAAGCAGATTAGCTTCAAATGGCTTTCAGTTGCTATTTTCCTTTGTTATACCTACCACAGCAAGGCAATTCCAGGCAAGGTCAAGACACATAGTATCAGGGCCTTGGCTTCATCAGCGGCATTTTGTTTTGGCAAGGGGTGGATTCTAGAAGTATTCTAGAAGGCAGATTGGTCCTTGACACATATTTTATGAAGCACTGGAAATTGGAATCTGTTTCCAAATCTAGAGCAGGCTTTGCTAGGACCATTCTCCAGGGGCTCCTGGACCTTCATCCTACCTTCTAGCAGTCAGTATAAGTTGTAGCAGTCTGCCTGTATAGCTAAGGCTACTGCAACAGTGATCAAATGATGTACATACTACAGTAGTGTAAATAAACACACCATAACAATAGGTGCTCAGTTGACCACTGCTGCAGTAGCCATTCCCACCATCCCCTTATTATTTATTTATTATTTTTTTTTTTTTGCCAGGGAGAGGACTTTGATATTTATTTTCCTAGCACTGAACTCTTTCAGGGCTGTAACCTCACTGTCTCAGTTGGCAAGAAAACGATGAAAGGCTTGGTGCCCTTATTGATTTTATTTGGCTGTGCACACAGTTTAAAATGGTTTGGGCACATGGAAGATGCCCTTGAGCTCTGGAAGCTGGCTGGTTGTTGTAGCTTATGCAAGATATAACCTGTATAGCTAAGGCTACTCCTGCAGTGATCATTCATAGATCTAATGTTATGGTAAGTTTACTTACACAACTGCACTTTCCCTCCTAGAAAGCCTGAGAGACAAGGTACCAGGGACTTTTTATGTAATAAATAAAGCTGAGTAAATTATTGTAATCAGACAAAATTTGTCTTTCCTGACACCTTATAGTGTGAGTCAGTTGGTATCAGGGGTGTAGCCAGGATTTTCAGATTTGTACTCACGTCTCCCAGGCTGCTGCCTGCCCAACAAACCACTCCCAAATCAGTATATTCCTGTCCACCTACTACCTTAAACTGCTGACCAAGCCATTCCCCTTTCACAGCACTGCTCTCTGAATGGAACACTGACATCTATTTGCCAGGATAAAGCAGCATAAACATTACATTCCAAAAAGTGCATCTCATGGGTCGAAAACAAAAAAAAGCCTTCTCAATTAAATTTTTGCAGATTTCATCCTAGTGGAGCTATACCCCAGTATTTGAGTGGAAAACCTTAGAAATATAGCTAAATAAAGATATATTTTTCTGGTGGAAGAAAAGCTTTTTGAACTGAAGTGTCTAGTTGACATCCCAGGAACACAATCCTATGTGAGGAGTGAAGAAAGACTTTTGAATGTTCTCTTGGAATCCCAGCTTGTGTAGGAGATCTCTCAGCTGACAGTGATTCCTGACACCTTGAAAAAGACTTACACCTTGAAAAGACGCTGGAAAAATATGCAAGTTGTCTTAATATGGAAACATGTGTATACCCTGTAGCCTGCAACAAACTATAACTGGAGCTAGACACTTTGTGAACACTCTTGGTGCAGTGAATTGTCCAAAGGGTAAGGCAGAGAACTGATAATGTGATCCAGATACACAAAACCTTATGAACCATCTGAAGTCTGGATAAATAAGGGTGTGATGAAGAACAAGCCGAAACAAAAGAGTCTGATATAGGGGAAAGGGGAAAGACCCCCTGGAAAGGAGGAATTTCCTCCCACTGCCATCTGTGACCTTGATGAGTGGTTTTCAGAACCAATTTTCTAAACAGGAAATTGGACATTCAGAATTTCTGAAAGAAATAAAAGGGGCCAAGGATGGGAGGGGGTCACAAAGTGTCTTGAACCAGACCTGCTAGACCTTCCTTGGTTTTGGGAAATTCAGGACTTCTCTTTGGAACCCATTTGCCATTTATTTTTAAATGTCTGTTTACCTGAATATTGTTGACATTTTTTAATCAGTTTTTGTGAAAACTGGATGAGGAGATTAAAGGAAGAATGAAAAATCTTAGATATTCCCTGGATTAGCTTGCCCCTGTCATCACATTTTTTTATCATCTCTGTAGCAGAGCCCCCAAACACTAATCTTCTAAGGGAGAATTTAAAATTTAATTTTAACATTATCAGGGAGGTTCTGAGAATGCAGCCATGCAAATCTCCTTAAAACACTACCAGTGGCCATAGCCCTGGAAGAAGTATCAACAGAGTCATGCACACTGCAAACAATGAGCAGTGGCCTGTTCAGTAGAAGAAACTTAAGTTATTTAAAGCATTTTTCCCTCAAAAGAATAAACAGCACATAAAGCATTCCTCATCCTTTCATAATTTGTTTAAAGAAATTTTAACATATATGCCCGACAATTCAAAATTTTAAAAATCTAAGTTGTAAAAGTATACACTTTTTTCCCATACCTATCAACAAGTTTCCCATCCTTATCAGAAAGAGTATGGTTGGAATTAATTAAGTGCTTAGCAGCAGTAGAATCAACAAAAGCTATACCTGCTGAGCCAGATTTTGGAATAATTTATTAAATTTGAAAGACTGAGGATCTGCCTTTTAGAGGCAGCTGGCTATCAGGAAAAAAACACATCCTCTAAAGCAGACAGAATGTGAGGAATGGGTATAGGTTCTGGAAAGTCCTTTTGTAACAACTCACAGTATTTTATTTATGATGGACTGAGAAATGTCACTGTTCTCCTACTGTAAACACTAGCATAATCTACAATAGTCTCACAGAAAGTTAAACTCCCACTGGCAGAATCATTGGGCTCTCTTCCGAGTTTGAATCAGAAATCTGAGGGAAAAAAATGCAACCATCCCTACAGCTTCCTACTCAGACACAGAATCTTGAATCTCTTAAGGAAAAGAGGAATTCCTCTTTGTTTTACCACAGAGCCAAATTGTGACAAAACAACACCTCTTAAATGCTGGACATGCAAGAGATCATGTGTCAGTTCCTTAAAAACAGTTCATAATAAAAGAAAATTCAGGGAGTTCTAATGAGACATTTGGGTACAAAAAAGTACATAGTCATAATGCGGAGTGTGCTCTTCTGAGACAGTGCACTATGCCTGACTGTGAAGAAATCACAAATGTAATGTTCATATTGCTCTTTGACAGATACTATTCACCCCCAACAAACCACATGATTAATCATTCAGAGGTGATCTTGTAACTGCTGTTTGTTTTTGAATACTACCAGTCATCAAAAAATGAAGCCCCATTTATTTCTGTTTTATACATCAGTTAACCAGGTTATCCCACTAGGCACAAGTGTCCTGTTTCACCTGTGACTCTAGTGCACTGTCTAGCCACATGCGAGTTGCACGATAGATGGCGGAAATAATCAAACCCTGTAACTTTGACAGTAGTTCATAGGTTCATAGGTTCATGCTAGGCTATCTGCCCAAGGGCATTTATAAGCCTAGCCCATAGTTATTTGGCTTTCGCCACCCCTTTAGTTTGAATAAAACTATGCCTATTATTTTGCTGTGCCTCTGTCAAGCAGTGACACTGAAGTAATCCCTGGGGTATATCTGCGATCCCCCATCCATTGGTCAAGATTCCTCTTGAACAAGGCCAGCGAGGTGCTCTGCCTCACATGTACCGGGATTTTGTTCCACAGCATAGGGAGTCTCTGGGTTATAAATCTGTCCCTCCAGCATGTTCTATTAATAACCGTGTCAAGGTTTAAGTCTCCCGCCCTTGTGGTTCTGAGGGATCTAGATTTTTTGAGGTGAAGCATATTCATCAAATCAGGGTTTGACATGGCCTTATATGTCAGGCACAGGTCACCTCTGAGCAAGCGGTATGAGACTGAATAGAGCTGGAGTTCTTTCAGTCGGGCAGCATAAGACATATTTTGAGACCCTTTATCCTTTTGGTGAGGAACTTTTGGGGCCTTTCCAGCTGCTGCAGGTGTCAGGTCAGATACATTCGAATGGGGCATTGTACTCAATCATAGGTCTAATGAGTGATGAGTACAGGGGGACGATGACCTCCCTTGATCTAGATGTGAATCCCTTCATGATCAGGTGGGCAATGTAGAAGGTTTTCCTAACTACTTTAGCAACATGAGTGTCAAGCGAAGGCTACTGTCAACCTGGGTCCCCAGATCCCCGATGACTTCTTCTGTGCTCAGTGGATTGCCACCTATATGGTAGCTAGGGGTAACCTTGTTTTTCCGAAGGGTATGACTATGCATTTCTTGGCATTTAACTTTAGGCCATGGCTCTGGCACCAGTTATCCGTTTCTGTGAGGCCCTTCTGAAGGATATCTGTGTCAGATGTGTTTTCGACTATGGTGCCCAGTTTGCAGTCATCTGCAAACTTTGTCAGCCATAACCCTCCTGTGTTTGCTTGTACTTCAGAAAAGTAGATGCCGAACAAGAGTGGACCCAGGACTGAGCCCTGTGGGACACCACTTGTGACAGGCTTTGAGTCTGACATGGCTCCAGCAACTCTGACCCTGTGGGTTCTGTCACTTAGCCAGTTTGCAACCCATCTTGTGATGTATGGGTTTACATTCAAGCTGATGAGTTTTTCGATGATACCTGAGTGGGGTATTGTGTGAAGGCCTTTGCCAGGTCAAGGTAGGCTGTATGGACTGCCTTCCCTCATCAATGGCCTTGGTGACTGTCTCGAAAAAGTCAACCAAGTTTAAAAGGCATGATCTGCCTTTGACAAAGCCAAACTGGGTTGGATCCAAAGTCTGCAAGTTCCCTATGTCTTTATTTATGAGTTCCATTATGATCCTCTCCATGGCTTTGCAGATAAGGCTTGTCAAGCTAATGGGACGGTAATTTCCAGGGTCGGTGGAGGCACCGCCCTTGTGAAGTGGGACCACAGTCGCCGTGCGCCACTCCTTGGGTACGTATCCTGAGGTGAGGCTAAGATTAAACAGCTGTCCTAACTGCGGGTTTAATTCCTCATTGAGTTCATGGAGCACACAGCCGGGGACACCATCCGGTCCCATGGATGCTGTGTTTTTGCTTTGGAGAGAGCAGTTCTCACCTGGGCGTTGGAGATGTTTGGGGGCTACAATCCTCTGGTATAGATATCTCTCCTTTTGGGGAGAGGGGAGAAGTTTGCACTGAACCTGTCAGCCAGTATGTTGGCAATGTGTGTAGGTTCAGTAATCTTCACATCATTTTGAACTAATTCTGAGCATATCTGGGAGTTTCCTCCTAGGTTTCTAACATAGCTAAAGAAGGCCTTATGATTGTCTTTTGAGTCCTTGGCGATTTTTCTCTCAAAATTTGCCTTGGATGATTTTATGAGAGCTCTTAGTTTTTTACTTATAGTGATCAAAGGTGTCTTACCTTTCAAGGATTTTGCTCTATCTTGTAATAGCTTCCTCCTTTTGTTGTAGAGCTTGTTTATGGCTGGGGTCCACCAGACTGGACGCTTGCCTTTGGTACAAAGAGTCTTAGTTTTGTTTGGGATTGCCTGATCCATGCAGTCCTGTAGGTGCTGGTAGAAGGCATTTGTAAGTGATTCAGCGGTTTGAGTAATGTTTACCACTGGCTCAGGGGCCTTAAAGGAGACCACACTAGTTTTTAGAAATGTGAAGTCGGCTTTTGAGAAGTTTTTCACTGTGGTCTTTTTTATTTCAGGTGGGGCGGGATGAGGACCTCCAGCGAGATTAGTTTATGATCTGATCTCACCAGTGAGAGGTATACTTCCGGTGTTGAACATTGTGATCCCATGTTCGTGATGATGAGATCAAGTATGTTTTCTCCTCTTGTGGGGATGGTGACTAGTTGTTCCATGGCATTTGAGTTTATGAACTCCAGGAACCTTTGGGCTAGAGTGTTTGGGCTTGAGTAGTGTTCCCAGTCTATATTAGGATAGTTGAAGTCACCTAGTATGATGGTGTTTGGAGATACATTTATCCCCTCCATTGTTTTCAGGAAGGCCATGTGAGGTTCCTGAGTTTGAGAGGGTGGCCTGTAACATGCTACAAATTGCAGAGCAGTCTTGCCTATGGTTAATTGCACCTGGGATGGTCTCCGATGCATCGTGCGTTGCCACCAACCTTGATACTTGATGAAGTTGTTGATACTTCTGATATTTCATTGAGAAGATAACAAAAAAACATAAACGTTACAGCACTATATACTTCCATTTGCTGCTACAGGGCACCCCCTTGTAGATGGTCATAAAAAATACATGAAAAAATAAATATAAATGTATTGTGCTGTGGACAGTATCTGTTCTGCCAGAAAAAAATGAAAGAACAAACAATCAATGTAATATATTTCAGCCTGGAACTTTCAGACACTAATTTCTAACTCACCTCCCCTAACAAGTTCACAGCAATGATCACTTTAATGTGATCAGTTTCATCCTGCCTTGTGCTTTCTTCCATCAACTGCCTCCCTTATTTATCAATCTTCCATCTTCAAAATATGGAACACTACCTCTGATAATGTGGAACAAAATATAGAACTCTTAGTAAATTTCAACTAGGTAGACTAGAACATGGCAAATAACTGTTTCTTCATACACAAGAAAGTCTTTTGGATGAACTGATATGATTCAGTATTACTACCCATGATTATTTATTTTAAAATCATAAGAATGAATGTATGTGTGTTAAACCCTGTCAATGTGGAACAGTATGGAATATAAATTTTAACACAAACTTAAATTAACCTCTGAAACAAAGGATAACCATAATTCCTTCTGCATCTTCATTAGAAAACCAATAAACAATACCCAGCCGTGCCTGGAACTAATTCAAAATGACACTACCCAGTGTGACCAGCTAACACAGCAGCAGACAAATTCAGGGCAAACTTTACCCCAGAGAATGTTATCTCTTGTTTGTCAATATCTCTTGCACTCAATATCATAATAAAGAGGCATGTGCTGAAGATACATTCTAAGACCAAAAATACAGTATACCTTCCTGAATCTCAGAAACTCAAATAATTCCACTAACACAACAACACTACATCTACACCTTCAACAACAGATAAAGAAAACTTGATGGAGAGACAAATGTATTGCCCCATGCCTACCTCATCTCTAGAGCAGAATTTCTCTGCAAGTTAAACAAGGTGATACCATAACATCCTTAAAACTGTAACCAGGATGATTGGATGGGATCCTATAAATTTGTTCCTGGAATGACCTGATTTTGCCCTTCCCAAGAAAGAGGTAATAACCTAAGGGTGTTCATAGGGAAGGTGAATGCAGTCTTTTGATGTTGCCATCTTGCAACTCCTTCAAACCTATGAGCTGCTTCAGTTGGCTGTTACAGAGAACCTCCACCGTAGCTATCATCTTGTTTATTCATGAATCAGGCACAGATCCCAAAATAAAGGGCAATTTTTAAATACTTCACTAATATTTCAATAGGCACTGCTTGGTCAGTTCTACATGGAACCCTTACCTTAGTTCTCAACATTTTTGCTCAAGGATGGAACAACTGATATTTTCTGTCTTGCTGAAGAAGCTATTTCTTACTTATTCCTTTGTCCATTTTGTTTGCTAAGTGGCTTCTCCAGCTGTCTGCAAGCCAGTTTTCCTTCACTGACGCACCGTTGTCTTCTGTCAGTTCTGTTTCTTCAGCCTTTCTCTTTCCCTAAGCTACTGCCAGAGCTATGTTGTCAGGCTTTCCTGACAAGCCATAGTGGATGGAATGCAAAGATAGCCTCCAAGCAACTGATACCTTCGAAGGTCAGCTGCAAGAAGGGTGAAAAGATACTAAGGGAAGATCAAGCCCTAGACCTCTCAAACATACACACATTCTACAATATTAGCAAAAAGAAAGGAACATGGCTAAATGCTAGTTATTAAACTCTACCACATCATGCAGATGAGTGCAGCTGTGGCCAAGTAGCTAAAAGTAATGACTACTTAGAAAAAAAAAAAACTCTGACAAAGTAAGTAAGCATGCACTCCACAAGCTGTAGCAAGGAAACCAAGGTGTTTCAAATTCCATTACTTCCACTTCCTCAAACTGCGGTTCTTTAAAAAATAATTAACTGAAGCAAATGACTTGCTTTACAAAAGAAACTTAAAAAAACAGAACATCACTGTATGGGAGTTTACTATGAAAGTGGGGGGACACACTTTTTAAATTGTATGACCAACATTTTCTTTATTAATAAATTTATTTAAGGATGTAAATTAACTGTTACCGACCACAATCCAGGACCAGAAGTGAAGATATAAAATCTATGTGTATTTCTGATTCCCCTTCTATTTTGGTAGTTCCTTATAGGTATGTATCACCTCAAAAATAAGTCCAATAGATTTACTATTTGTTAGATAATTATTGGCTATGGCATGATGGGTCCAAAGTTACAGATCCAACAATAAACGGTTATCACTTTTCTCAGAAGTCACAAACTCAATATGCTGTTAACAACTGGCATTAAGAGAACATGCACCTCTTTTTTAGTAACAGGCAAGCACAGACTGTTTCCTTGTTCTCCCTGCATACAGGCACACCTCTCAAATATCCAGAATTTTGCAGACAGCCCTAGATTTTTGCCTTACACCTTTTGGTTTGTTCCTCAAAAAAGTGGTCTTGTGTTAAATCACTAAGGATTGCAGCCTCCAAATGACACTCATTCAAGTTTCAAACTTTATATCCCTCAGAAATAAAGCATATTACTAATGGTAAAACCTGCTTATTCTTGCAACTTTCTAAGTTTATAAATTTGTCCTGATTTTTTTGTAATTTGTACCACCATTGTTTTTATGCTTTCTCTAGAATTCCAGAGCAAAGTGGAGAATCCTTCAGCAAACAAGTTAGCAATTGCGATTCTGGTTTTAGTCGCGGTTCTTTTGCTGTCATGCAGTTCCGCCTGTGCGGCTAATCTAATATGATGACAGAGGAGAGGAAAGCTCTAGTAAATTAAACTTTAAAGTGACTACATAAAAATTTGTGGCATTCTGATATTTTAATAGTAACATTGTTTTTCTCTCAGGCAAAATAAAACATTTTAGAGATATGCTTTCAGGAGTCCCCGATTTTACCTTGCATTTTTACCCTTTCCTTTGCTGGATCTTATACTTTTACAATGAGTCACTGAAGCTTATAAACTACAGCAGGTTTGATACGATCACCAAAAATGGAATTAGTAGGTAAATTAGATCTTTTATTTCTTTGTGATAAACAGCAGTGGTCTACGTTAGTCAGAAAATAGGATACAGAGGGAAGGGCATTTGGTATATTTTTATTTTAATTTGTATTTTAAAGCCAGGTAGGGCACATTCAAGTATTAGTTTAAAGTTGCTCCCCACCCTTCGCCATATGGTTCCAGTGCCAATGGCCATCTGCAAAACTGCAGTTTCTGACGTCAATGACACATCTCCTTCACTCCCATCCACAGTACCGGCTAACAGATGAAAGGAAAGCCGTATCAATGGACCATGAGATCGGATGAATTTCACACCTTTCTCCCTACCTAAAGGACTGTGCTAACTGGGCAATTATCACTCATTAACTAAAAAAATGCTAAGCATGCAAATGCTTGATGAGCTACAAATTTCTATGCAGTCTTAATTACGGCATTTGCATATGCTGTTATTTTATTTTATTTATATTCTTAACTTTTAGTTTTTCTCTACTAGATCCTAGTGCCTGCCAGAATCTACCCCCACTCCACAAATACTGTACTGAAGTGCGTACAGTGAGTATGCCTTCCGACGTCCTTGGTTGGTATCATCCTTGATATTTTTCTGTCCTACATTCGTTGTAAAACAGAAAGATCACTGTTGTAGTACTGAATTATTGCAGTACTGAAAAGCAAGAGGGAATATCTCAGATGGAACTGCTTGCCTCTCAGTGTTTTGCTCCATGTACAGTTGTGTAGCTTCATGCATCACTTGGCTGTGTGATAGTTCAGAAACAAAAACAAAAGCCACTGTTATGTCTATTACATTGTATGGGTGGGGAATTGCTTGAGTGCTTTGAACTTTATAATCCTTAAAATTGTGTGTAGTTTTTTGTAAAATGCTTCTGCCTGACCAGTTGAAATAAATAACTGGTTTTAGTTAGTACAATAAAGCAAGGTTATGGGTTTGTACAGTTGAGCTTTTTTGTCTGCTAACCCTCAACTGAACGTAGTCAGTCTCCTGAAACTCTCTAGTCATTAGTTCTGCATATATAAAAGGCATATACATACATCCTTACAAATCAATATAAATAAGACTGTTACAGTCACCATACTAGGATGCAACTCTTGTCAGTAATTGGATTTACATATTTATCTATATTTTAAATACATTAAAAGTCTTGACAGCAGAAACATTTAAACATACGTACTGTGTTCACCCTAGCATCAACTTTATTTAAAGGAAACCTTTCTGTGATAGTTTTTAGTCTGTTATATGCAAATTGTGGTTTTGATTCTGTAGTTGCTTTATGTTCAGGATCTACACTTATATTCTTCAGATATTTATGAGTAGCCACTGTATTATACATTGTAGGCGTACTTTTGAAATTGATGTAATGTTACAATGTATTAGTCTAAACTGAGGATCACTAAAAGAGAATACAGTTGCTATTGGTAAGTTTTGCTAAGAGAGTATGCTGAAAGTGTTACTTATAAAAACAATGACCAAAGGGAGATCTGTTATTGTGAAGTCTTATCTTTTTGAGAGAGTGCTTAATGGTTAATGATAGCAATGAAAATGTATATGATAGAAGTAGCTTTTTTTTCTTGCTTCATCCGTTCCACACAGTGGTGAAATCTGAGCAGCTGAAAATAGTTACTGGAAATTTTAAATGTCATTTCTGAAGTTAAAACCATGTATAGGTGCAAAAGTGCAGGTTATATATAAAAGGATAGGCAGTAGACAATGGTTAAAGCAAATTGTATTCTTCAGTACAATTGATGGTAAAGTGAAAGCTTCGGGTGTGTTTAAATTGTAATGTTAAACTTGTGCTTATGTTCCAAATTAATACATGTATGTACATGCAGTGATCTTTTTTTTATTATTTATTTATTATTTACTTAGAAAATATGGTAATTTTAACAGATAGTGTCTTATTTGTATTACTGCATGTTAGAGATGTAATGTCTTTTATATAGGCGAAAGTACTCAAAAATTCAAAATGTTTATTTTAGAACATGTAGGGGATGTGCAAAACTGTGGAGAAATAAGGCACATTTATTTTTTTTTTTCTAGTTGATATAGCACTGATGCTGTGAATTCAACTGTTTCATATACTCATAAGTCAGGGCCAGTGTTTGACTCAGTATTTTCTGTCAGAGACAGTTTTTTTACCATTAAAAGGATTAGAAAGTTTTGGCTTAGATTTAAAGTTTGACCTAGCAGGAAGCGAAGGAGTCAAGACAGCTAAAACTAAATGGAGAAGGAGAAGCTTCTCAGAAGTAGCAGGGCTGGCTGAATATTTGTCACTGCTGATCTGTATGTACCAAGATTCCCTTCTGGATTATCCACAACTCATGTGACCTTTACTAAGGACTACACATTTTAAGAACTTTTCTACTGTATTTGCTGTGTGCTGTTTGTTGTAGTTTCAACCACTGGGAAGCAGTAAATGAATCTTGGGGATTCTCTAGGCATTAAAAAAAGAGAGAAAGTGGAGAGAGAGAGAGAGAGAGAGAGAGAGAGAGAGAGACATCCCAGGAACACAGTGTTGGCATGCTTTATGCAGATGGCTAAGTGCACAAAATGTCCTTGTTATTACGTAGGTATGACCGTTAGATGCCTAAGGAATAGAATATATGAGCATTACTATAGGATAAAAAGACAGGATACAAATAATGCATTATGGAGACATCTCACTGGTAATAGTAGCTGTAACTCCTTTGAATTTGGTATATTAGAATATATCAAATCTAATCCTAGGGGTGGGAATATAAAATTATCATTGAGAGAAAAGGAAACAAGATGGCAAATTAAGCTTAATGCTTCTGAATTTCCAGGGCTAAATGATACTATATATATATATATATTAGGTCAGTATTAGAGAAGTATAGGTGAGGGCAAATATGAAGCACACTCAGAAAAGCTACGTTAGAAGTAAAGACAGGTTAGTTCATTATAGGGGACTGCACATTCATAGCATTATAATCGTCAGACATTTTAGATTTTTAATATTTTTAATAATTTGTATGTATAATTGTATATGTATTAGTAAATATGTATTATTGGGATATCATATATCAATTATATTTGATGAATAAGTTAAATACAAGTTTTAATTAAGGCAAAAAAGGAAAGAAACAAGTGATAGGTAGACATTGTGGAATCTTGCACTGACCACTTTAAATTTTAATTAATTTATGTAAATTATTCAATTAATCAATTTGTAAAATACATATGCATTCAGTTTTTTGAAAGGTTTAGGACCTATTTAAAGAGACTTATGGCTGTTGGTAATGGTTCTGATGAAATCTACTACAGTAGATGAAAGCGCTCAACCAGTTTTTGCTGTTATTTTAACATTTAAATAAAAGGAAAGTGGTCACATCTTCGTGTTCAGTGCATATCTCTGTGACTGGGACTGTCATTGGTTTTGTTTGGTTCGGAGTTATGCAGATGTTCTTCGTGTTTCACTGTTGCAGTCATCATCTGTGGGTTATCCCTGCTGTGGTAGGCCTCGGTCGGCCTGAATACCAGAGTCACTGTTTTTGGGCGCCGGCTGCCGTCGCCTGTAGTCTGACATCAGGTCGTCAGTGCTATAAAGCAAGGGAGCCGACATCTTTACATCAGTCTTTCTTGCCATGGAGCCTGCAGCAGAAGCAGTTTGCTTAAGTGCTGGTCGGTCGCTACCAGAAGTTGAATTTCAGCAGAAAATGTCTGTAGCTAAGTACCACATTGGGGACCCTTTTTTCTTGCTCTAACCGATGTCCGAAAAAGTTAACAACTGTCATCTGTGGAAAGCAGATCCCACACTGAGACTTTCATTCTTACTGCATCACTTGTTTAGGCCCAGACCACAACATCCCTTATTGCCGGTTCTGTGTCCACTTTAATGCGAGAACCATTCGCCATAGAGCTCTTTTTGTAGACAATTATTTTTGTGTTCTCTCTTCGAATTCCGATGTGGCATCCGTCAGCCGACAATCTGTCAACATTCTGAAAAAACGTAGAGATAAAGATAGAGACAGGCCACACAAGGCTAAGCCTTCTGACAACACTACCCCTACGCAAGTCGTCAGTTCTCTGGAATTCAGTGAGGCA
Organism: Protopterus annectens; assembly: GCF_019279795.1. NCBI lineage: Eukaryota > Metazoa > Chordata > Ceratodontiformes > Protopteridae > Protopterus > Protopterus annectens. The sequence continues at coordinate 1,976,860,809 of NC_056733.1, read as the reverse complement.
GTTTCACAACCCCTGATCCCCGATTCGCTTTCTGTGCAGGCCTCTGCTGAGACCCTTTCGGAGTCCGGTATGCCGCAGAAATCCAGTTCGTCTTCCGAGCCTTTGGCTGTCTCTGCCTCGGTTGGGTCTGGAGCCGCAATGCAGTCACTGGCTTCCGAGGAGGCCTTTCACACTACCGATTCTAGGCAAAAAAATGATGTCTTCACATCCGACTACCGCTTCTCAGAGACCAATGGATTCTCTCAGGCCTAGTAGCCTGGCCACTCCTAGGAAATCTGCTTCTAGCCACCATCTTACTACTGGTCACCCACCCCAAGCTCAGATGCTTAAAATGGCTGAGGATCTCATCTCCCTTATACGAGGTACTCAGGCCCACACCCCAAAAAGAAAAGGCATCCTTCTCCAGAAATGATGACAGACCAAGAGTCTGAAGAATCTGATTATTCTGTTTTTGAAGAGGAACAACATCCCTTAATTGTTTGAGGATTCAGATGCAGAGGAATCCATCCCTTCTGCTTCCCTTCCAGAGGACCTCTCATTTGGGGAACCCTTCACTCCCTCAGGGAACATTTTCAATAGGAATCTCAAGATTTCCCACAGTCAAAGAAATGACTTAGAGAGATGTTCTTCGTGTTTCACTGTTGCAGTAATCACACTTGGGTTATCTGCCTGCAGGTAGCCCTCATTCAGCCGGAATACCAGAGTCTTAGGATTTCTGTGTTGGATGCTGTCATCTCTTCCATGATGTAAGGTCGTCAGGGGTATAAAACAGGCAGCCGATGCCATTACACCAGCCTTTCTTGTTGAGAAGGAACCCGAAGCAGAAGCAGTTTGCAAGTGCCGGTCGGCCGCTACCTGAAATTTTTGTTTTTCGAGTTTCAAACCTGAAGTCTTCTAAAGCTAAGTACCCCATTGGGGATCCTTTTTTCTTGCTCTAACTGATGTCAGAAAAAGTTAATTATCTTGCCTGTGGAAAGCAAATACCTCACAGAGATTTTCATTCTTACTGCGTCACCTGTTTAGGCCCAGACCACGACGTCCCTTGCTGTTGGTTTTGTGCCTTGTTTAATGCCCAAACCATTAGCTTTGTAACTATAAATTCTTTCGCTCTCATTCTTCTTATTCCAAAATGGCTTCAATAAACCATCCAACTACCGATCTTCCGAAAAAATGTAAAGATAAAGACAGAGACAGACCGCATAGCTCCAAAACTGCCGACAATGCTTCCGTTAAGCTAGTCGCCCATCAGTCGGTACTCAGTGAGGCACCTTTGTAGCCCCTGATGCCCGCTTCTACAGATTCACAGGCCTATGCTGAGACCCTTTCGGAGTCCGGTATGCCGTGAGATGCTTCTTCGACTATGGAACCTGCGGATGTCTCTACCTTGGATGGGTCTGGAGCTGCTGTGCAGGCACCGGCTTCTGAGGGTGTATTCTGACCTACTGATGTTGGAATTAAACCGACAACTTCGTTTTTAGCTAAAACTACAGAGTTTCTCAGGCCCAGAGTACACACTATGCCTAGAAAACCGATGACCAAAGCGCATGCTCAAGCTCCCATGCCACAAAAACAAATGCTTAGAATGGCTGAAGACCTTATTACCCTAATTAGGGGAAGCCAGCCTTCCCCTGCTAAGACACAAAGAATTGAGTTTCACTCTGATTCTACAGACCAGGAGTCCAATGACTCTGACCCTTCTGATTATCTGGACATGCCCTTATCCACCTATGAGGATTCAGATACAGAGGAATCCATTCCCTTTGCCTCCCCTCCAGAGGATGTCTCTTTTGGTGAAACCTTGCATACTTTAAGAGAGCATTTCTGCTGGGAATGCCAGGACTACCCTCAGTCCAAAAAGAGACTCAGAGAATTTTTAGAGTTGCCTCAGCACAGGCCTCTAGCTGTATCCCCTGTCCTGGATGTTGTAGATGATGTCTTCATGGAATCCAGTCTTACTCCAGACACTTTACCCCTGGCCCCTAGAAAACCTGACAGGTACTACAGAGTACCCGATTCTCACAAATTTCTCTTTAAGAATCCTACTACAGATCCAGAGACCATTTCCCAGGGACCTAAAGGGATTAAGGCTACTATAGCCAAAAACCCTACCCCTTCAGACAGGGATTCCAGAGCTTTAGACAGATTGGGTAAGAAGGTATATACCTCTGCAACTCATGCCATCAGGGCATTGAATTACCAGTTTCACATGTTGAAGTACCAGCAACATATTATGGAACTAATTGAACAAAAAAATGTGTTACTCCCAGATTGTGCAGAAAATAAAGATTTACAAGAGTTAATGCATTCTGCAAACCAAGTTAGTAAGCATACTTTGCAGTGTGGCTTTGATGCCCTAGAAGCATCTTGCAGGGCTGCTGTCACTGGGTCTGTACTGAGAAAGCATGCTTGGCTGAAGGAACAAACATTGTCAGATCATGTCAAATCAAAATGACTAGATGCTCCTTTAAATAACGACTATTTGTTTGGCACCAAAGCAGAAGAAGTTCTTAAAAAGATGGAAGAAAAAGCTAAATCTATGCAAACTGTTAAAGAATTCTTACAAAGTGCAGCCACCTATATTCAGTAGGCATTGGCCTTCTAAAAATTGGTCCTTTCCTGCCCTTTCCAGGCTTTCACACTCCAAACCCAAGGGAAACAGGCCACGCAGACTACAGTCTCAGGGTATGTAGAGATCTAAACAGTAGAGTGATCCCACCTCAAAAACATGGAGTGGTAAGCTGCCCCCTTATGGAAAGAGTTCACAATGACTTTTTAATTATCCTTTCCAGCCCTGCTCCAATTACATGTGCACCTAGGAGGAAAACTTGCCCTTCATGCAAAAAACTGGATGTCTATTACTAAGGACAGATGGGTCCTAAACATTGTATCCCGGGGTACAAATTCTACTTCCGTTCACTGCTAACCCCAAGCGGGTTTCCAGACCTTCCTCTAAACCAGTGGGCAGAGGCTCAAAAGCAAGTACTTTCCGTGCTCAATATCAGAGCTGTTCAACCTGTTCCAGTAGAACAAAGGGGGCAGGGTTTCTACTCCAGACTTTTTCTGGTGCCCAGAAAAGAGGGCTCTTGGCACCCAATCCTGGATCTATCAATTCTCAACACCTTCCTGGTGGTCCCAAAATTCAAAATGCTTACCCTGCAACAGCTTCTCCCAATGCTAGCCAAGGGTGCTTGGTTAGTCACCCTAGACTTAAAAGAAGCTTGTCTGCACATCCCCATGAGGGAGTCTTGAAGGAAATATCTAGTCTTCAGGGCAGGCTCTATGCACTATTAGTTCTCTGCACTTCCCTTTGGCTTATCTAGTATGCCCAGAGTATTCACAAAGTGCCTGGTTCCAGCCACTGCACACTGCAGGCAAATAAATATTCAAATGTTCCCATACTTGAATGATTGCCTGATTCAAGCAGACAGTCAGGAATTGCTACTTCAGTACCTGGCATTTGTAAAAAGCCTTTTCGCTTCATTGAGGTACACCATCAACGAAAACACAACTGGTGCCCAGTCAAGAAATTGTATTCCTGGGAGCAAGCGTGAACTCAACTTCCCAGATGGCATTTCTCACTCCAGAAAAACAGGTCTATTTGTCCAACTACTTCAAACAAATGGCCACCAAAACCCAGCTATCTGCAAGGAAAATACTGCAAGCCCTAGGGTTCATGGCCTCATGTATTCTGCTAATTCCATATGCAAGACTGCATATGAGGAAACTTCAGTGGTACTTAAAAAGTCTTTGTTGCCAACATTCTCAGGACCTGGAAACAGTCATTCCAATCATACCTTGTCTAAGGGCAGAGTTCCTTTGGTGGGCAGAAGCATGCAACCACAACAAGGGACTTCCTTTCACTCACCCCCTCGCTGCCCAAACCCTGACAACAGACTCATCAGACTATGCATGGGGGGCTAACATGGCAGGCTAATGCATTCAGGGCAAGTGAAGCCCAGGCCAAATTCTCCTGCATATCAATCAAAAAGAGATGCTAGCTGTACATAATGCTCTGACATCCTTCAAATACCTAATCCTTCCAGGACAGCTGCTGATAGAAACAAACAGCACCACAGTTATGTGGTACATAAACAAGCAGGGGGGAACTCATTCTTACCCACTCTGCAGGTTAGCCATGGCCCTGTGGAACACGGCCTTGAGCAACCAAGTGCATCTACAAGCTCTATTCCTGCCAGGCAAACACAATTCACTGGCAGACGACTTAAGCAGAAATATCCTAGACCCACACGAGTGGAAATTGGAGCCCAACACCTTCAACCTTCGAATGCAGAGGTGGGGGACACTGGAGGTGGATCTGTTTGCCTCCCCCAAAAACCACCAGTTGAGCAAAGTTTGCACCAGGAACCCTCATGGCGGGGCCTGGAAGGTGGATGCCCTATCCTTCCAATGGGAAAACCTCTCAATTTATGCCTGTCCCCCTCTGCTCCTCCTCTCAAAAGTATACTCAACATCAAACAGGACAGGCCAAGGGCAATTCTTATTGCCCCAGACTGGCCACGACAGCACTGGTACCCACTCTTACGCAGTCTGACAGCAGTGCCACCCTGGCACCTTCATCAGATCCCTATGCTGCTGTGTCAGCAGGAGGGACAGATTTTGCATCCACAGTTACAAACCCTAAACCTTGCTTATCCCCTGAATACACCACCAGCAACCCTCAGCAAACAGGTGCTGGATGTCTTTCTTGAAGCCAGAAGGCCTAGTACTAGGAAATCTTATGCTGAAAAGGGGAAAAGATATTGTTCTTGGAATCTGTCTCAAGGAAAAGACACAGCACTGCCCTCCTTACCTCAGATCCTGGATTGCCTAGCAGAGCTATTCCACAGAGGCCTATCCTTCTCCTCCATTAAGATTCATGCCTCTGCCAGGATTGCTGTACAGGTATTTGTGAGAATCCAGTACTCTGTAGTACCTGTCAAAGAAGCAAACAATGGACCGCGTCCATCTCTAAGGCAGGGAGTTCTAAGCCAATCTTCTATGGCAAGCACTCACAATGACTCTCCCTCCCCCCTCTGCCCTCCTTTCACTCATCAAAAACTAGAAGGAAGGCTCACCCTCTTCAAGGACAATTGGTTCTCTATAACCAAGGACCAATGGGTCTTAAAAATCATTTCTCAGGGATACAGATTCTCCTTCAGCGAACTCCCTATTCCAAGAGGGTACCCAGACCTCCCTCAAAACCAGTGGGCAGAGGCATTGAAACAGGTCCAAACTCTAACCCAGGGGGCAGTAGAACCTGTCCCTCCAGATCAAACAGGAAAGGGTTTTTACTCCAGACTATTCCTTGTTCCCAGAAAAGAGGGTACGTAGCACCCCATCCTGTATCTATCCAAACTGTACACCTCCTTGGTGGTTCCCAGATCAAAAATGCTAACCTTGCAGCAGCACCTGCCTGTGCCTAGCTTGTGATACTAGACCTAAAAGATGCCTACCTCCCCATCCCAATCAGGGAATCGTGCAGACAATTCCTGCGCTTCAGAGCAGGCTATCAACACTTTCAGTTCTCTGCACTGCCCTTTGGCTTATCTACTGCTTCCAAAGTATTCACCAAATGCTTGGCCCTGGCTGTAGCATTCTACAGACAGAGAAATTTACAGATTTACCCTTTCGTGGATGACTGCCTCATTCAGGCAGACTGCAAAGAAAAGTTGCTCCAGGACCTTCTTTGTCAAGTCAGTCCTAACTTCCCTAGGGTTCACCATCAACAAGAAAAAAATCAAAGCAAAACCCCACCAGAAAAATTGTTTTCCTGGGAGCTGTGCTAGACACAGCAACCCAAATGGCCTTCCGATCCCCAGAAAAGCAGAACTTCCTGCCTCGCTACTTCACCCAGCTGGCTTCCAGAAGTCACCTCACTGCAAGGAAGTTCCTGCAAGCCCTGGGATACTTGGCATCTTGCATCCTTCTCACGCCTCTCGCCAGGCTTCACATGAGAAAACTTCAGTGGTACTTAAAGAACCTTTGGTGTCAGCACTCTCAGTCCCTAGAGACCACTCCCCCTCTGATCCCTTGTATAAGGGCCGAATTTCTCTGGTGGGCAGAGGTCTGTGCCATGAACAAGGGTCTTCCCTTCATCCTCCTCCCTTCCGGCCAGACCATCACCACCGATGCCTCAGACATAGCTTGGGGTACGTACCTAGCAGGCAGGTGTATCCAAGGCCTTTGGAATGCCCAGCAACTTCCCTTGCACATCAACCAGAAAGAAATGATGGCAGTGCAAAAGGCTCTGACTTCCTTCCAACCCCATCTCAGGCCAGGGGTCCTCCTTATAAAAACAGACAACACCACAGTAATGTGGTACATCAACAAGTGGGGGGGGGGGCACCCAATCCCATCCCCTGTGCAGGTTAGCCACGAGTCTCTAGCCTAAAGCCACCTCCATGGGGCTACACCTAATTGCCCAGTACTTATCAGGGATCAACAACACACTGGCGGACCACCTAAGCAGAAACTTACTGGACCCCCATGAATGGCAGCTCCACAGAGAAATCTTTCTGCAAATCACCCAGGAGTGGACCTCTTTGCCTCATACCTCAACCACCAGCTGCACAAGTTCTGTACCAGGGAGTATCACCTCCTAGCATGGAAGGTGGATGTCTTGACCTTCCCCTGGAGCTCCCTCTTTGTGTACGCATACCCTCCTCTGCCTTATTCCTAAGGTTCTGATCAAAATAAGAGAGGAGAGACCAAAGGCCAGACAGCATTGGCACCCCTTATTACACAGTCTGACCTTACAGACCCCAAAGCTGCTTCCCCTGATGTTAGACCTCTTGACCCAGGAGAGGGGAAAGGTACTGCACCCAGACCTACAGACTCTCAAACTTTCAGCATGGCTTATACACTAAAAACTAACAAGGAGTCCCTCTTAAGCAAACAGGCCCTGGACATCATCACAGAGGCCAGAAGGCTAAGCACAAGAAAATCATATGCAGGAAAATGGAAAATATTCTCCTCCTGGTGGCAGTACCTTCCAGTCTTTCATCCCTCTCATCCTGGATTACCTAGCAGAGTTGCTCAGTAGTGGCCTCTGCTGTCTTCTCTCATCCTTTGATTAAGCAATTCCTCAGAGGGGCTTTTAATATCAGGTCTCCGACGCCACCTTGGGACCTGAATTATGTGTTAGAGAAACTAACCTTACCTCCTTTCGAACCTGCCGCTTCAACAGAATTGAAATACCTTTCTTGGAAGACTGCCTTCCTACTAGCTATCACCTCAGCCATAAGGGTCTCGGAACTTCAAGCTCTCATGGCTGTTGAGCCCTTCATAATTTTTCATGCAGACAGAGTCTCCCTGAGGACTAACCCCTCCTTTATACACAAGGTGGTATCTGATGTGACCCTTAACCAGGCCATACACCTTCCCACCTCCTTTCCCAACCCTGAAAACAAGGGGGGAAAGAATTCTACACTCACTAGACATGCACAGACAGCTCAGATACTATATGGACTGTACTAAGCCATTCAGAAAAACAGGCCAGCTTCTTGTAAGCTTTGCCCCAGAGGCAGAGGAAAAGCTCATCTCCAAACAAACTATTTCCAAATGGATTGCACACGGTGTCCATTTTTGCTACAGACTACATGGGAAACCCATCCCGAAGTCTATCCATACCCACTCCACTAGGGCAATCTCCACTTCCACTGCCTTCCTCAGAGGAGTACCTACCAGGGACATCTTGGAAGCAGCCACCTGGACCTCTGTCCATACCTTTACAAAGCACTACCACCTACCTCTCTTTTCTTAGTCTAGTGCAGGGTTTGCCTCTGCAATTCTGCAGGGCCTCCTGACCCATACCTAAGACTCAATCTATCCTTCCACCCTTTTTTTTCAACTTTGGGAATCCTCCCACAGGTGATGACTGCAACAGTGAAACATGAAGAACATAGTACAGTTGTGTGCACTTACCATAAATGTAGTTGTTCGAGTGTATTCACAGTTGCAGTCTTGGTTTTCCTCCCTCCATCCCCCATTTAACATCTTCCCCTAGGGGGGACATAAGATTCTCAAGGTGGCTTTTAGCCACCAGGACCACTTCTCTCTTTCCCCTGGTGCTTCTGACAGGTTAGGGCAAGAAAAACTGATGTAATGACGTTGGCTGCCTTGCTTTATAGCACTGATGACATGATGTCAGACTACAGGCGATGGCAAGCTGGCACACAAAAACATTGACTGTGGCATTCGGGCTGACCGAGGGCTACCACAGCAGGGATAACCCACAGGTGATGACTGTAACGCTGAATAGACTCGAACATCTACATCTATGGTAAATGCACACAACTGTACTTTTTGCCTGTATTTATTTCAATGACTGAATACATTTACAACTTCAGTAGTTTTTTTTAAATAGTGTCTAATGTAGCTGACCAAGTTTGCAGTCAGTCTTTTTCCAAAGCTATCTGTGTGTTCAACAAGATGTTCATCGTGCATACAGCTGCAGTCCTTACATATGGGTTCTCCTGCCGTCAGGCGGGTCTTCGGTCGGCCGGAATTCCAAAGTCTTGGTCCGGCGTCGGTTGTTGTCGCATTCTTCCCTGACGTCAGTGCGACAGGGGTATATAAGACACGGCTGACTCCATTTTCTTCAGTCTTTTTTGCCACGCGGTGCCCGAAGCAGAAGCAATTCGCAAGTGCCGGTCGGCCAGCTCCTGAAATTACGAAAATTTGGAAACCGAAGTCTTCTTTAAAGCTAAGTACCCCGTTGGGGAAACTTTTCTTGCCTCAGACCGATGTCAGACAAAGTTAGCAATTGTATTTCTTGTGGGAAGCAAATACCGCATAAGGATTTCCATTCCCTCTGTATACCTTGTTTAGGCCCAGACCATGACGTCTCGGGCTGTTGCTTTTGTGCTACCTTTAATAAACGCACTATTAAGCGTCGGGTGGAGTTCGCCCAACACTTTTTCGGTAAAGCTTTTAACTATAAAATGTCGGAGACTCCGACTACCGTTTTGTCCAAAAAACGCAAGGACAAAGACCGACACGCGAGGCCCGCGGTCTCAACCGACACCACGCCAAGACCAGCTACACGTGGTCCGGTTCTCAGTGAGGCGCCTACGCAGCCCCTGACTACCGATGACGCTTCTCTGGCAGTGTCCTCTGTATCCGAGACCGCAGGTTCCTCGGCCCACACCCTGCCTACAGCTACCGAAACCACAGTGAGTGTTGAACCTCTTAATGTGGACAGATCTACTTCCACCCATGGTGTCTTCAGACCTTCTTCTTCCTTTTCCATCAAGGCCTTTACTAAGTCTAAATCAGCCATGTACTCCCAGAGGCCTGTTGCACAGGGCCCATCTACAGGCCCCATGCCTAAAAAGCAGATGCTCAAAATGGCTGAGGATTTAATTACTTTTATCAGGGGTTCACAACCCCCACCGGACAAGAGACCCAGAGTGGAGGAAGAATCTCCCTCTTCTGACCAGGGCTCCATTATTTCAGAACATTCTGATGAAGAGGAGCATTCGTACTCCCCTTTTGAAGATTCTGATGCAGAACAGTCTATTCCTTCTGTATCCTCCCCCAGAGGATTTCTCATTCGGGGAAACCTTGCATACCTTGAGGGAACACTTCCATTGGGAAGGCCAGGATTTTTCAGATTCAAAGAAAAGGCTTAGGGAATTTCTTCTACTACCCCAGCACAGGCCTCTGGCGATACCTCCTGTCTTGGACATACTTGATGATGTTTATTCAGAGGCTTGCCTTAATCTGGATTCCCTGCCTCCAGCCCCAGTCAAGCCTGATAGGTACTACAGAGTTCCTAACTCACACCAATTTCTTTACAAAAGCCATAATGCTGACCCAGAAACCATTTCTCAGGGTCCCAAGGGAATGAAGGCCTCTCCTGCTAAGAATCCATTACCCTCCGAAAGAGAGTCTAGATCCTTAGAAAGGTGGGGAAAAAAGGTATATACCTCGGCCACTCTAGCCATGAGGGCCTTAAATTGTCAGTTCCATATGCTTAAATATCAGCAGTTTCTGTTATCACAATTAAAGAATAAAATGTCACAACCTGAACAACCAGATCTGAAGGAGTTGCAAGATATGATACATAGTGCAGAACAAGTGGGTAAGCAGACCTTGCAATGTGGTTATGATGCTCTAGAGGCCTCAAGTAGAGCTGCAGTTACAGGATCAGTCATTCGTAGACATGCTTGGCTTAGGGAACAAACCCTGCCTGATCATGCCAAGGCTAAATTACTGGATGCTCCTTTACAAAAGGATGTGTTATTTGGTACTAATGCTGAGGAAATACTAAGGAAATGGAAGAAAAAGCTAAATCTATGCAAACTGTTAAGGCTTTTCTGCAGGTACAACCACCATGATTTAGTAGAAATTGGCCTACAAAAAACTGGTCCTTTCCAACCACAGACAAGCCCCAAAGAGGTAGATACAGACGCGGAAGGGGCAGAGGACAATCTCAAGGATCATATAGAGGCAGACAATGGCAACCTCCAGCATCAAGAGGTGGCGAAGACAATGCACAGCAATGCAGAAAACAAACCCAATGACTTTCCCCTTTGCATGCCAAACAAGGCTCAAGTGGCAGCACCCTTGGGAGGAAAGCTGGCATTATTTTCAAAAAATTGGCATATTGTCACAAAAGACAAATGGATCCTGGACATTATAAACAGAGGCTACAGATTTCATTTTCACACTCTTCCAAAAATGAGAGGCATGCCGAACCTGCCACACAATCAAAGGGCAGAGGCTCAAATACAAATTTCAATGCTCATGGACATGAAAGCTATTCAAGAGGTACCTACTCACGAGGAAGGTCAAGGTTTTTATTCCAGACTATTCCTGGTACCAAGGAAGGGAACCGATTGGAGACCCATTTTGGACTTATCCATCCTAAACACATTTCTACTAGTACCAAAATTCAAGATGCTCACCTTACAGCAGCTTCTTCCCATGCTGGGCAAGGGGTCTTGGCTGGTAACATTGGACCTCAAGGAGGCATACCTGCATGTCCCAATCAGACAAAGCTGCAGAAGATACCTCAGATTTCTTGCAGGTTCAATCCACTATCAATTCTCTGCGTTGCCCTTTGGCTTATCTACTGCGCCCAGAGTATTCACGAAATGCCTGGCATCAGTAATTGCCTACTGCAGACTTCAAGGGATACAAATATACCCTTATTTGGACGACTGCCTGATCCAAGCGGACCGCAAGCACATACTTCTGGAGCATCTGGCTTATGTAATACAGTTATTGAATTCTCTGGGATACACAGTCAACAAAGAGAAATCCAGGCTAACACCATCTCAGAAAATAATTTTCCTGGGTGCCAACTTGGACACAAACACCCAGATGGCCTATCTTATGCCAGAAAAACAGGGGCAACTAACTCAGTACTTCAATATACTAGCAAATTTTATCAGGCTAACTGCAAGGAAAATCCTGCAGGCGCTGGGATTCATGGCATCTTGCATTCTTCTAGTCCCATGTGCAAAGTTGCATATGAGGAAACTTCAATGGTACTTAAAAAACCTATGGTCTCAACACAGCCACAGTTTGGAAACAATAATACCACTAATTCCATGTTTACAAAAGGAATTTCTATGGTGGGCTCAAGCATGCCAAACAAACGCAGGTCTACCATTCAGCAAGCCTCAAGCAAATCAAGTCATCACAACAGACGCCTCAGACTACGCCTGGGGGGCACACATGACAGACAGGTGCATTCAGGGCAAATGGTCCCAAAAGGAAAAGCACCTTCACATCAATCAAAAGGAAATGCTAGCAGTGATAAATGCAATTCCAGCTTTCAAGTACCTCCTGCATCCTGGGCAATTATTAATAAGAACAGACAACACCACAGTAATGTGGTACATAAACAAACAGGGAGGAACACATTCATACCCCTGTGCAGGCTGGCCATGTCACTTTGGAACAGGGCTCTGGAATGGCAAATCGAGCTTCAAGCACAGTACTTGCCAGGTATGGAAAACACGCTGGCAGACAATCTAAGCAGAAATATGACAGACCCTCACGAATGGAAGTTGCATCCTCAAGTGTTTACAAAGATAATCCAAGCCTGGGGAAGGCCAGACATAGATCTCTTTGCCTCCCACAAAAATCACCAATTGACAAAGTTCTGCTCAAGGACATTTCATCCAAAGGCCTGGAGAGTGGACGCCCTTTCTTTCAGTTGGACAGCAAGGACAGTTTACGCCTTTCCACCTCTTCCTCTACTGACCAAGGTGCTTCTGAAAACAAGAACAGACAGACCAAAGATGATACTGATTGCTCCAGACTGGCCAAGACAACACTGGTATCCACTCCTGAGGAGCCTAACACATTCTCCTCCCTGTACCCTACCTCTAATGCCTCTCCTTCTGACTCAGCACAGCTATAAAGCTCTTCACAGTCAGCTGAAAACACTCAATCTGGCTGCATGGAAAATTCCTTAATACCACAACAGACCCTACTCTCTAAGGAGGTACAGGATGTCATTTTGGAAGCCAGAAGGCCATCTACTAGAAAAGCTTACTCCGAAAAATGGAAACGGTTTTGCGCTTGGAATGAGAAAAAGGACCAGGATCCTAGAAAACTGAATTTGCCTCAGATATTACAGTATCTAACTGAGCTGCTGACCAATGGACTGTCATTCTCCTCCATTAAAATCCATGCCTCAGCCATTTCTGCAGAATACAACACTGATCCACCCTTATTCCCTCACCCACTCTTAAGACAGTTCCTCAGAGGGGCTAAGAATATAAGACCTCCAAGGAAACAACCAATCCCAGCCTGGGATCTTAATTACATACTGGAAAAATTGACATTGCCTCCCTTTGAACCAGCTGCCTCAACCGATTTACAATATTTGTCCTGGAAAACAGCTTTCCTTCTGGCTATTACCTCAGCTCGTAGGGTCTCGGAATTACAAGCCCTCATGGCTGTGCAGCCCTTTCTCATCTTCCATCAGGACAGGGTTTCCCTACGAACCAACCCATCATTTATGCCTAAGGTAGTATCCAGGGTAGCTTTAAATCAAGCCATACACTTACCTTCCTTTTACCCCAATCCTCAAAATAAAGGGGAAAGGCTGCTTCATTCCTTAGACATCTATAGACAGCTGCGTTACTATTTGGACAGAACAAAGCCGTTCAGGAAATCAGAACAACTCTTTGTGTCCTATGCTGTAGGAGCTCAAGGGAAGCCAATTTCCAAACAGACAATTTCAAAATGGATAGGCCACTGCATACGTTTTTGTTACTCCTTTCATGGTAAATCTGTGCCTACAGGCATCCGATCCCACTCCACAAGGGCCACAGCTACCTCTACAGCCTTCCTCAGAGGAGTTCCTACCAAAGATATTTTGGAGGCAGCCATGAGTTCGGTGCATACCTTCACTTAACACTACCACCTACCTTTATACTCCAAAACAAGAGCAGGCTTTGCCACTGCTGTGTTGCAGGGCATTCTGGCTCCTCCTAATTCCACCTAGTGCCTACCACCCTGTGTGTAGCTTTGGGATTCTACCCATATGTAAGGACTGCAGCTGTATGCACGATGAACATAGTACAGTTTTGTACCTACCATAAATGTAGATGTTCGAGTGCTAATACAGCTGCAGTCCAGGTTTCCCTCCCTCCTTCCCCTCTTGGTACAGGCCTAGTGGCTAACTCCTCCACAAACAACCTGTTTGGGTTATCCTTCTATGGTGTATTTGCTTGCAACTACTGAATTTTGATTATATTGCATTGCATGACTATACATAGATATATAAATTATGTATTGCCTTCCTTTTGGGGGCACCTGACATCTGGGGCAAGAAAGACTGAAGAAAATGGCGTCGGCCGTGTCTTATATACCCCTGTCACACTGACGTCAGGGAAGAATGCGACAACAACCGACGCCGGACCAAGACTTTGGAATTCGGCCGACCGAGGACCCGCCTGACGGCAGAAGAACCCATATGTAAGGACTGCAGCTGTATTAGCACTCGAACATCTACATTTATGGTAGGTACAAAACTGTACTTTCTGTTTGAATATCCCTGTATAAGATGTACATTTTCTCTTTTTTTAATTACCAATATGCTTTGCATGATTTTAAGTAATGTGTGTGACATGTTGATATTGGAGTATATTACGATAATTTCATAAAACAGGTACAACTGTTGATATGCGTCATTTGAAGTGAGATAATTTTATTACAGCTACCTTGAACTATTCGGATACAGTTTGCTTATTTTAAGAGTTTTCAGTAATTGTGATCATGGATTGCCAGGATTGGTGCTTTCATGATTTAATATTCAGTTGCTGTCTGTAAGATAACATTGCAAGGCAAAAAAAAAAAAAAAATCAACAGTTCATTGTTCTGCAAACCTACATTTGGAATTAATTATCATTCCAGAATCAACATCCATCATGGAGAAGTAGAACATATCCCATAGGCAGTATATCACAACTTCTAGGTTGTGTACTTAAAACTACTCTGTGGCAGAGAAATTTCTTTGATTTAGGAGTTGTTTGTTGACGGAGGATACAGCAGGGCTAAATTGTTAGGTATAGCCTCTGGAATCAAACTAAAATGGTTGCAAAATGTCCCTTATTTTAAGACCAAGGTTACCTTACATAGATTTGTGTACCACAAGAATTACAGCAGAAGTTTTGAAGTGTTCTTGTAGGCAGTAGTGACTTCAAAGACATTGTTGAAAAGCAGCTGAAGAATTACTGCAGGCAACCATGATTTAACTTGGGTACTGGGTGCGTCACCCAGTTTCTTGTACAGAAATACTAAGGGCCTTAAGAGTGCGCTGGAAAGGGGATAAAAGTGATACCTTTCCTATAACATAACAGACCAAAGGGCCCCTTTTTCTACAGCACTCATAAATGGTGCTGTTATGTCAAAGAGGGTCATATGCTTAGTACATCTCTTCTTGACAGAACCACTGGTGTTAAGTGTCACCACAGCTGTAATATTATATGCATGCTGTATGGGACTTCCTGCTTTGACTGTAATAACGTCTGTGTAGGTAAAACCACTCTGAGGCTATCAAAGAGCATCTAAGAACACTGTTATGCTTAAAAGAAATGGGGTAGCAATAATGCATTTTGTAAGCAGAGCACTGTATGCACTAATTTTTTTTTTTGTGTTGAATCATTTATGGGTCCAAGGAAAGTTGATTTCAGCAGCATCTTGAAGTGAAGGTATTAAAGTGGCAGTTACTAATGTGTGTGGACAAAAAGCTTCACAATTTGGAAATTAATTTAAAATATACTGCTTATGCTTTTTAAAGTACATGATGTACGGTATGTGCTCAGTTCTGACATTTGAAGAATGAAACACTCAGCCTTTAAAAAAGCGATTTTTCCTTGTTAAAGACTTTGTCAACTTTTTGGTATAACTGGAAAACGGTTAAATTATTTGTATATTTATTTCTGTATCCAGTCTGAAATATTCAGTAACCTCTTTCAAGTCTTTCTTGACTCTCTCGGTTTACCTTGTAAACTCTACTCTTTTTAGTATTCTTGTCATAAGAATTAAAGGTGTTGTTGTTGTGTCTTTCGACTTTTCCCGGTTAGGGGTCGCCACAGCGGAACTCCGGTCAGCTAATAATTGGCAGTAGATTTTTTCGTGCCGAGTTGCCAGCCCTGATGCACAACCTTCAACGAAGGTATGCCCATTCACGCATGTCTCCACACAGAAGATGCTCTAGCTGAGAATCGAACAGGGCGCCTTACTGTGTGAGGCGACAACGCTACCGCAGCACCACCACCGCATCTTCAATACGTTTTTTTATACATTCTTATGTATTTTTGCACTGTTTAGCTAAATTAGATTTAATAAACAATGTTGTAATTGCTCTTTTTAGATCTTGGCATTTTCTAAACAAGTCGTCTTATCCCTATTACACCTAATTTCCAGGAGATTGGCAAACAGTTTTCAACAGTCTTTTTCTGTTTTTCTGTTTGTCTTTCAGTTGTTTTAAAAAAATAATTAAAAAGCAAGCAACAGCTGCCCTTTCCCAACATTAAAGTTGCAGAACATCTATTATGAAATACAGGAATTTAGAAAAATTTGCATTTCTTCTGGGAAACTGTTTCCTAATGTATTTGTTCATTGGAAGTACTTGCTGCTTTCACATACTAGCCTTGAACTATGTTTGTGTTTTCAATTTGTAGTTAAAATTCTTAAATTGTTTTTAAGTTAAAAGCAGATCTCCATGTTTTAGCAGTATAGTTAATAATTAAATGCATGTTTCTGATGTTCTGTTCTACTGTAGATAAGATTTTTCTTGGCTTTTCCATGGTTTGTAGCCTTTGTCTTTATGGGGTCACATCGTAGTCTGAGTACTTTAGTGAAGCATATATGGGTTATTTATTTTACTAACTGTACTTAGCCCACTGCATATACAGAGTTCTGTATGGTTCTGCTTATTTTCCTTTTCTGAATGATTCTAGTAATGCTTTCAAGTAAAAGAAAAAAATGTTTAGAAAGGTTACCAGATATTTTATTTTCCTTTCCAGGAAGTTGTGGAGAATCTTCCACAAAGTCCCTTGGCCTCCAGTCCTGCTTCTATTTCAAATAATAAACAGAACACACCCTACGATAACAGTGTGCCAACTGCTAACCAGGGATTATTGAAAATATTCAGCAGAGGATCCCCAGAAGACCTAGGACCTAAAATGGTAAGAAGGAAATAATTAATTAGGGCCACATTTTGTTGGCAGAAAGAGTAGCTTGACTAGTAATCACCTTGATAAAACAAGATGCATTGTATATAATAGATGTCTGATAAGGCAAATCAGATGGTGAATTAAATGGGATAGAGCAGCGCAAGTATCTAAAAATGCAGCAGAAAAGAGGAATTCAAATATGCTCTAATAATTATCCATGCTATGAATTTATCAAGTGTAGCAAAAATGGTGATGAGCCAACATTTGTCTTTACTCAGATGTTGGCAGTTTCCTGTGACGGTTTTTAATGATGCATCACATTGAAGGCCTAAATCCTTTTATTTTACTTATGAAAGAGTTGTGTTGTTTTTCATTTTGTGGTGGCACAGTAAAGTCTGTCGGCTAATAGAGATGAGTCTTACAGCAATGTAAAATCAAAGATTAAAAAAATACAAATTGCAGTCAGGAACCAAGTTAGAACAGGGATATATTAATTCTTGACAACATGCAAGCAAGCACTTTCGCACAAATGGGCTCAGATAAATGATGGCTAGGAATAATGATAGGTAATTCAGTGTTGCAGCTAACTGTCACACACAGGTTTATTCTAATAATTAAAGTGTATTGCCCATCTCTGAAGCAAACATAAAATAGTAAACACTCGAAGCTTAAGTACAACACTAGTGGTTCTGTCATGTACAACTCCATATTGTACAGTTTTCTGTGCAAAAGTATGGTACTGCATTTTTATTTTGTTGATAAGGATAGCACTCTAAATTTTCTTGGAGCTGAAAACTGCCATGATATAATGAAATACTTTACCCATAGTGCTTCAGTATACAAATTAGTTTATAGACCACTATAGTTCAGTGCAAACAGTATCCTGGGTCTTAAAGCTGAAACAACTAACACTGAAAATTAGCCTATGTGATGATATAGTTACGAAACCACAATGTAAGTAAAACGCTGCTCTTTTAAAGCAGTTGTTTTTGCTTCGCCAGAATTATTTGTAGGTGTATACAAATCATTACCCAGTACCTACCATAACTTCATTATGTAAGTGCAGCTATAGAGGAAAAAAATGAGTAGACGGTAAAACGGGGAAGGGGGGCAAGCAGCATGTTGTAAATTTTTTTTTTTTTTTTTTTTTTTAATTTGTCAATTTTAAGAGGTGTATAACAGGAAATAAAACTAATTGTAAAAGAAAGATGCATCAGTAAGTAAAAAAGTGCACTTTAAGCTTAATAGCTGGTTTAGCCTTATCCTAATTTAACTGTCCTGAAGGTTATATGGTGAATGATAGCACTGTATTGTAGAGAATAATTGAAGGGAATAAGGAGATAGTTCCAGAACACAGAAGATTTATATTTATTTTATGACATGTAAGTGTTTATTTGGTAGAAGGGTCTCTTTTAGACATTTATTCTTGGTGTAGGGCGGCTCTGGAACCAGTTTGTTACAAGCTGTTGTTTTACTTAACTGTCACATCTGATGTGGTCAGTTTTCATTCTGTTCTTGACTGATGGGTTCTGACTCAAGACGTCAGATCTGCCTCGGCTGCTGTAAAAGCTTGTGGCATTTTGAAACTCTGAAGCTTCTCCCTTACCCATAATGCACCATCCCTCATTACCTCAGATCTTTTTTGTTGCCATTATGTGAAAGATGTGATGATTTCTGTCTCGAGTTTTGGGTTAGATAAGTACTTGTTTTTTTCTGCATTTGAAGCGCTTTAATCCTTTTCCTGTTCTTGTACTAGCGTACTCTTAATACTATTGTTAGTATCTGTTTCTCCCTTTTTCGCTCCCTTCACCCTTGTGCATTTTGTTGTAGTTCTTTACTACTTTTGTAGGCAATCCTCTCTCTCTTTTTTTTTCTCTTCCTATTTAAAAAAAAATATATATATTTTTCTGACTATATTCTCTTTAAATCTTGTTGTGATTGTTGCACTTTAAGTAGTTAGTTGTAGCCGTTTGTTTTTCCTTTCCAGTGAACGATGTCTGAAAAAGAAAAAGCCCCTGCCGGTTTTAAAAAGTGTGGTAAGTGTGGCCAGAAGATCCCCCTCGCTGACTCGCATACTCTCTCTCTTTATTGCCTTTGTCCCCGTCATCTGCACATTGCCATATGTTCAACCCTGAAAGTTATTGGATTGCAAAAACAAATTGATTTTAAAGGAGCTTTTAAATTCTTCTTTTGGTGATGCCACAGCTGGAGAAATCTCTAACAAGTTGCCACACTCCTCTCTGAGCTCTTCTTCTGTTTTTTCAAAGACCTCAGCGAAAACTTTGAAAAGACTTTCTTTGGATCCTACAGTTTTCTTGGATCCGTCTAAGAAGAAAATAAAACTCTCTGATCTGACCCCCTCTGATCACTGAGAGACGAAAAGTCTGTCGTCAGATCGGACTGTTTCTTTGGATCTGAAGTACCTGAAAAGTAAGGATTTGTCAGATCCGAAGATGTGGGATTCGCCAAGAATATAAGATGTACTACCTAGGACAAATACTCCCCATCTTTGGACCCTGTCCTTTCAAGAGTACCTTCTTCCTTCCTTCCTTTATAGACCAGATTCTCCTTCCAAACAGTCCTCTCACTCTTCTAGAAGCCTCACTGTGGAAGATGTGGAGAGGGTTGTGAGACAGATCCTGTCAGTGCATAGCTACCCAGTTGTTGCTTTGGCTCCTATCCCTTTGGGTCAGGAAGCCCATACATCCATGACAACATCTCTAACTCTTCCTCGTCTGACTCCCTCTGTGGTTTTGAAGCCCTCGGATCTGAGTTATCCAGGCCTGTCTTTGGATCTGAAGATTGTTGTATCCTTGGATCTGAAGCTTGTTCTGAGTTTCTCTATGCTATCGGGTCCAGAGAGCTATCTGAGCTGATTCTACCCTGTCGGATCTAAGTTGTTTCAGTCAATTCCGAGGGCTTCAGAGCCATCTCTACACCTCAGAGCTTTGACAGAGGTTATTTTGGCTCTAATTTCTGCCTGTGGGTGACTTTCCTCAGAGCAGTGAAGGACCAAAGATCAGAAATCCCTCCTCTCAGACCCGGGTTCCTGTCCCTCTCTGGGAAGGTCAGCCTTTAGATTTTGAGGTGGGCGAAGGGTCCCTGTGGTCTCCTCCTGTGAATGTCTCATTCAAAGACATCCTTGCACTCCTGAAATAGAGAGGTGGCTGTAAGCCCAGCAACCCTTTTTTGGAGGAATCTGTGCTCCTGGAGGCATTTGGTACCAGCGCATTTACTTCTTGGGTGATTCCTCCTGCTGACGAGCTCCTCAAATTGGTGTTGTGGCAGGCATGGAAGGAGCCTGACAGCATTGAGCCCATTCCTAGGAAGCTTGATAAAATTATGATACTTCCAGAAGACAAGCAGTTCTGGTCCAAGGGGCCCTCATTTTGATGCCATGGTCATAGCGGCGGCCATGAGAAAGGAACTAGCTGATGAAAGTTCCTCTGTTCATCCCCCCGACAAGGAGTCACAGTCAGTGGACAGATTTGGGAAGCATGTCTACACTTCAGGGACCTTTGCCTTGAGGTCTGAACTATTTGGCACATTTCACCAGACTACAGAGGGATCTGATTAAGGAACTCTCAGATACCCTCACAGGAACAGTGTCGGAGGAGGTGAAGAGGATTCCATCACTCACAGCTGGTGACCCTAAAATCGATATCGAACTCATCCATGAGGCTTATTTCCAGTGTGGCAGAAGGAGTCTCAAGGGCAGTGGGTGCAGGCGTAGCCATTAGCAAACATGTCTGGATGTGATTGTGTAACTTCATGGAGCCTTTTAAGTATACGTTCATTAGTGCTCCATTTGACAGCACCTCTCTTTTGTGGCCCCATAGTGAAAGATACGTTGTCCAGGTGTGAGAAGGATGGAAAGAAAGACCCTTTCTGCCATGGGTGAGTGTTTTTCCACCCTCCCCAAATATTCTTTTTGAGGAATCACCAAAGTGGTGGAAAGATGTGGTTCAAGAAATTGCAAGGATCTTTCCAGGACACACGTGGAGGGTCTTCCCCCAGTGGCAGAGGGGGGAAATTCAAATGGTAGATGCCACCCTCGCTGCAGAGGAGGCCGACAACATCAAGGGTCCAGGGAGCCATTCTTTAGCAAACCCTTCCAGCTCTCCTGGTCACATGCCCGATTATCCCCATCTGGAGGCAATCTGGGATCATTTGTCCCTGCAGTGGAGAGCCTGGCTAGAGATAAAAAAATATATGGTGCAGAGGATCGTATCCAGAGGATATACAATTCCATTTTCCCTTCCTCCTGCAGATTCCAGGAAAATGCGTGATGTTCCACCAAGTCAGAGAGATCAAGCAGCCATTCAGATACAAAAGCTGCTAAATAAGGGAGTCATCCCCGCAGACCAGAAAGGATCTGAAACATCCTCAAGATTCTTTTTAGTGTCAAAGACAACAGGGGACAGAAGACCAATTCTGGATCTCAGCAGCCTGAACAGATTTGTTTGAAATAAAAATTCCGGTTGGTCACTGTTCAATCCATTCTTCCATTTCTGGAAAAAAACTACTAGATGTGCTCAATAGATGTCTAGGATGCATACTGTCATATAAAAATAAACTGGCAGTCCAGGAGATTCTTCCATGTCCGGCTAGGAGCCAGTCATTATCATTTCAGAGCACTGCCCTTTGATCTCACCACAGCCCCCAGAGTGTTCAGCAGTTGTATGGTAGAGGTAGCAGCTCAGTGGAGAATGCAAGGATTCCATGTGTTTCCATACTTAGATGACTGGCTTATTACCACTCCGATCAGGCTTCAACTCTTCATGACAAGAGAAGAAGTCACCTACGCTTCTACAAGATTAGGAATAACCATAAACTTTGAGAAGTCAAATCTAAAGCCAACTCAAATTCTAAAATTCATAGGAGCGCTGTTCGACACAAGGTCAACAATAGCCTCCCTTACCAGAGTTCAAACTTTAAGGTCACATGTCAACAAGATACTTTGCAGTACCGCAGTCTTGGCTCGCTTAGCTCTGCAAGCTCTAGGATTAATGGCGGCAACTGTAACCCTCGTTCCGCTAACCAGGTTTCACATGAGGATTCTTCAGTGGCTGTTGGCATCTCAGTGGTTGATACTTCAACTACCCTCGGCCACTCCAATACGAATTACCAACTCGTAGAAGAAAGTGATGTGGCGGATTCAGTCAGAACAACTTCTACAGGGATGTCCATTTGTCCCCTCGCAGCCGAAGGCCATAGTGACCATGGATGCTTCCCAGCTAGGGTGAAGTGGGCATTATCTGGGAAAGACCATCCAAGGCATGTGGTCCCTTATAGAGGCCAATTTGCATATCAACCTACTGGAGTTGAGAGTAGTGCTTTTGGTGTTCCAAGCCTTTCAGGATGCTCTCCCATCAGGAGTGATTGCAATACAAACAGACAGTATGTTAGCAGTTTAGTACATCAGCAAACAAGGAGGAATCAGATTGTATTCCCTATGCCGAGAAGCACTAAGGGTGTGGCAATGGGCAATATTTTCCAGCAGCTTTCTCATAGCAATGCATATTCCATGGAAGCCCAGTGTGCTAGCAGACAAGCTGAGCAGGTGCATTCTGTTTTCCGTTACCTCACGAATGGTTCCTCAAGCAGAAAGTTACGCAACTAATTTTCTGTGTGGGGCCACCCTTGCTGCGATCTCTTTGCATCTCCCCTAAACAACAAGTACAGCAGCTATTTTGCCATAATCCCCCCCACAGGGAATTCACTGAGATATGCTCTTCTCCATGATTGCCCCCCCAGATTACTTTACGCATGTCCTCCAATTCGCCTAATTCCAAAGTTCCTTCAGATAGCTGCCTGGTTGAAGATTAAGGTCATTCTCATTGCCCCTTTTGGCCTCAGCAACTTTTTCCCTTCCTGTGGCCTCATTTAATTCACCAACCCTGGATTCTGGACCCAGCTCCAGATCTTCTGTCTCATCTGGCAGGCATATCATATCCGGACCTCACGAAGCTGACCACTTGGTTTCTCCAATTCCAATAATATCCAGACAGTCGATGCTCTCTTACCCTGTTCATAGATTCATAGGTGGGTGCTAGGCTATCTGCCCAAAGGCATTTATAAGCCTACCCAGAATGTGTTGGCTTTCGCCACCCCCTTAGATTAGTTCCCTGTGCCTCTGTCCAGCAGAGCCACTGAAGTGATCCCCGAGGTAAACTTTCTGTTTCCCATCCACTCATCAAGGTTTCTTTTGAAGAGTGTTAGCGAGGAGCTCTGCCTAATGTAGATTGGGATCTTGTTCCAAAGCATGGGAAGTCTCTGGGACAGTAATCTATCCCTCCAGCACGTCCTATTTATTGTTGTGCTGAGGTTTAGATCCTTAGAGCGTGTGGCTCGAGGGGGATAAGGTTTTCTTTGGGTGGAGCATGTCCATCAATTCTGGGTTGGACATGGCCTTGTATGTCAAGTAGTGATCACCTCTGAGTAGGCAGTATGCAACCAAGTACAACTGTAGTTTCTTCAGTCGAGCTGCATAGGGCATCTGTTTGAGGCCATATGTCCTCTTGGTGAGGTACTTCTGTGGTCTTTCCAGCTGTTGCAGGTGTCTTGTAAGGTACATCCCAAATGGGGCATTGTACTTTAAGATGGGTCTGATGAGTGATGAGTAGAGGGCCACAATGACCCTCTTTTGATCTGGATGCGAACCCTTTTGTGATTAGGTGGGCCACATAGAAGGATTTTCTAATCACTTTGGCAATGTGATTATCAAAGGTGAGATTGCTATCTACTTGGGTCCCCAGATCCCTCTTTATGTCTTCCGTATTTAGGGGACTACCACCTATGTGGTAGTTTGTGGGTACTTTGTTTTTTCCAAAGGGGATGAGTATGCACTTTTTGGCATTTAGCCTGAGGCCATGATTTTGACACCGGGTATCCATTTCAGTGAGACCCTTTTGGAGGATGTCTGTGTCAGCCGGAGAGTCAGTTATAAGTTTGCAGTCGTCTGCGAACTTGGTCAGCCATAGTCCTCCTGCACTTGCCTGTACCTCTGAGAAGTATACGCTGAACAGGAGGAGTCCTAGGACTGAGCCCTGGGGAATGCCACCTGTAACCAGTTTAAAGTTGGACCTAGCTCCTGCAACTCTCACCATGTGGGTTCTGTCCATGAGCCAGTTGGCAACCCATCTTGTGACATAGGGGTTTATGTTCAGGCTGGTGAGCTTGTCTATAATACCAGAATGGGGAATGGTGTCGAAGGCCTTAGCGAGGTCTAGGTAGGCTGTGTGTACCACTCGTCTATAGCCATGGTAACTATCTCAAAGAAGTCCACCAGGTTTAGGAGGCATGATCTCCCCTTAACAAAGCCAGACTGGGTAGGGTCCAGTGTTTGGAGGTTCCCAGTATCCCTGTTAATGAGTTCCATGATGATGCGCTCCATAGCCTTGCAGTCCAAACTAGTCAGGCTTATAGAGCGATAGGTCCCTGGGTCTGTTTTCTCCATCTTTGTGGAGCGGAATAACCATTGCTGTGCGCCACTCTGTGGGTATGTAGCCTGTGGAGAGGCTGAGTTTGTACAGTGTGTTTAGGTGAGGGGTTAATTCATCTTTGAACTCATGTAGGACGCAGTCTGGGACACCGTCCGGGCCCATTGATGTTGTGTTTTTGGCTTTGGAGAGTGCTGTTTTAACCTGAGTGTCTGTGATTTCAGGGACTCTACATTCTTCTGGTATGGTTATGGACCCTTTTGGGGGTGAGAGGGGGTGAAGTTTGCACTGAACCTGTCTGCCAGGATGTTGGCGATATCGGTCGGTTCAGTGTATTTTGTGCCATTTTGCACTAACTCCGAGCAGATCTGCGCATTGCCACTTAGATTCTTGACATAGCTAAAGAATGCCTTGTGGTTATCTTTGGTGTCCTTGGCAATTTTTCTTTCAAAGCTCACCTTGGATGATTTTTATGAGGGATCGTAGTTTCTTGCTGATACTGATCAGGGATGTCTTCCCTTCTTGGGATTTTACTCTTTTCTGTATTAGTTTCCTCTTTCTATTGTATAGCTTGTTTATGGCAGGAGACCACCAGACTGGTTTCCTTTTCTTGGAGGAGTGAGTCTTGGTTTTGCTTGGGATGGCACGATCCATGCATTCTTGTAGCTGCCCGTAGAATGTATTAGTAAAGGATTGTGCAGCTCGGACAGTGTTATCCTTCAGCATGGGGGCTTTGAAACTTTCCACCTCAGTCTTAAGTAACATGAAGTTTGCTTTTGAAAAGTTTTTCACGGTGGCTTTCTTGTCCGGGGGTGGGGGCAGAATATGGATATCCAAAGTGATTTGTTCATGGTCAGATCTAACCAGCGAGTGGTTGACCGCTGGTGTGGAACACCAGTCGCCCATGTTGGTGATGACCAGGTCCAATATGCTGTCACCTCTGGTGGGAGTGTTGACCAGTTGAACCAGGGCGTTTGAGTTTATAAATTCTAGGAAAAGTTGGGCAAGGGAGTTAGTACTTGAGTAGTTCTCCCAGTTAATATTTGGGTAATTGAAATCACCCAATATTAGGGTGTTTGATAGGACCTTTATGTTTCCAGAAACACGGAATGGGGGTCCTGGGACATGGTGGGCGATCTGTAGCAAGCTACAATTTGAATTGCAGTTTTGCCCATCGTTAGTTGCACATGGATCATCTCTGAAGCATCGTGCTGTGCCACTAACCTGGAGGTGTGGGTATCCTTGATGAGTATGGATATGCCTCCACCTTTTGTATATCGGTTTGGGTTCTGTGGTCAAAATGTATGGTATGAGTTGTAGCCTGGTAGTGCTGGGGTGCTCTCTGGAGCCTTAAACCAGGTTTCTGTTACTGCGCATGTATAGATTTCCTCCATACTGAGGAGTGCCCCAAGTGCATGCATTTTGAGGTTTAACTTCTGACATTGAGTAGCATTACCCTCAGTTTTTTGTTACTTGTGCTATTTACAGCAGTGGGTTTATCTTTTGAGCCTTGCCTAAAAAAGGCACTCGACACTATCACATCTTGTTGTCTTCCCTTAAGCCATCCACTAGGAAACGTTATGCTAGTAAGTGGAAAAGATTTGTACATTGGGTTCTTCAACAGCATGTAGGCCCTTTCTCAGCTCAAGTCAGTCAAGTGTTGGAGTTCTTGACGCTACTGTTCAACCAAGGGGGCAGTTCTTCAACAGTTAAAGTTCAGTTGGCAGCAATTTCTAATTTCCACATTGGTTTTGATGGCTGTTCAGTAGTCTCTCATAAGCTTTTGATGGCTGTTCACTAGTCTCTCGTAAGCTATGTAAAGTCTTCTGACATGGCACAATTCTGCTGAAACCTACTTTTAAAGATCCCACATCACCATGGGTTCTGAATCTGGTACTGCAGTCCTTGGTTCTTCTATCCTTTAAGTGTGCCCATGATTGTGACCTTAAATTTCTGTCTTGGAAGACCTGATTCTTAGTTGCCATCATTTCTGCTAGACGAATTTCGGAAATTCAAGCATTGTCAGTGAAACGTCCTTATCTCATTTTTCATAAGGACAGTCTCTCCTTATGAACCAATGCATCCTTTTTGCCCAAGGAAGTATCATGCACCAGCATTAATCATTGCATCAATCTACCAGTCTTCTTCCCAAATTAACAAAGGAGAATATTTGTTTGCTAGATGTGCATAGACAATTAAGTTTCTATCTACACAGAACAAAAGATATCAGAACGACTGATCAATTGTTCGTATCCTTTGCTGATCCAAAATTGGGCTTACCTGTATCGAAAGTCACCTTAGCTAAATGGCTTGCTGATTGTATCTCCTTTGTTTACAACAAATCGGGTATTACTTTGCCACATAAGGGTATATGCTCATTCAAACAGAACTGTAGCTACCTCTTCAGTTTTCCACTCAAGAACTTCCATGGATGACATTTGTTCAGCAGCAACTTGGGCTTCCTCTCACACCTTTATCTCTCATTATAAGTTGGATCTGGTGTCCAGAAGTAGGGCATCTTTTGACTCAGTGGTCCTCAGAAATATCCTTCCTTGAGTCCAATCAGGGTTATAGGTAGCTGGGGACTCTGTCCCATCAGTCGAGGACAGAATGAAAATTGACAGTATCAGATAAAGAAGTTGTATGCTTACCATAACGTTCCATCTTTGTTGTCCATTTTCATTCCTCCTTGACTGCCCACCAACCCTTTTTAGGTTTATTTTAGAAGAGCGAGCAGATCTAAAAAATTTGTTATATCTTACGAACATTACACGCTCCAGATGTCGCATTGCCTTGCTCTCTCTATCTATCTGATATGTAAAGTTATGAGTACGGCTTTCTTTTATAGCTTGCAAACAAGATTTGAGATAATGAGGATGGTGCATTACGGGTAAGGGAGAACCTTGAGAGTTTCAAATTGCCACGAGCTTTTACAGTGACCGAGTCGACTTCTCTGATCCGAACCCATCAGATGAGGAGGAATGAAAATGGACAACACAGATGGAATGTTATGGTGAGTACATAACTTCTTTGTTTTGTAAAATTATTATCCAGCTAAATGCTGTGGTTTGTATGAGATACTGTTATTCCATATTACATGAGCCATGTAGTGTGATCTTTAATAGTTTTTAAACAGGAGCATTACTTTTTACTTTTGTAGAAAAAAGTTATTGAAAGTAATTTATAACTACTTTTTTCTTTGGTAAAAGTTGTGTTTTACTTTTGGGAGCTGGGGTAAGTGTTTAAAGTACTTTCACTGTATTTTCAGTGAAAAGGTGACTTTCTTTTTAACTACTTACTGGTTTTACAAACTACGACTGCCGGGAGGCTTGTCCTGGAGTCAGCAACTATTTTCATCTTGACCGTGGAACAACCTAATGGTTTCTCTGTTCAAGAAAAAAAAAATAATAAAACAGCCTTTGACACTACAGCAGGCTGCTAAAGTACCTTAGTCACAGATGGATGACTCTACTGTGGCCATTTCTGGTTCCTCAGATCATTCTTTTTCCTTGGCTCTCTGTAGTTTACTCCCTACAGCCTCCATGGACTGGGACTTAGACACATCCTCTGTAGCTGTTGGAGTGCCCTTGTCAGGTAAGGGAGAACCACTGTTGTCAGCTCTGGGAGAAGGAGCAAGAAATAACTTCCTGCCAAACAAGACTGGAAATGCTAGGACTTGGGGAGGAATTGCTTGGCAAAAGTGTGTCTGTTTCTTTAGAAATTCCAGTCAAAAGGAAGCAAAAATGTAAAAATATTTCTTCTTCTTCCACAATTACTTTAAACAGGAGTGATTTATTGGGCTTAGCTTAGAGTTTATTTCAAGCTCCTAACCCTTACAGTTCAGCTGTTTCTGGCAAGAGAAAAATTGATTTTTTGTTTTTTGAAGAGGTTCATGATTTTTACCACAAAATGATAGTGAGGAGAACTTCTGTATTTTTTCACTTATAGTTTCTTATTCAGATTTTGTGGAAAGTGTGGATTCTGCCAGTCCCTTAGAAGAATTCTCTTTTCATGAAACTATTTCCCGAATGAGTCATTTGTTTCATTGGAAACATAATGATATTTCACTGTCTCTGAAGAAGAATTATGATCTATTGCAACTGGATTTTCCTGAATCTATACCAGTTCCTTCTGTTCTTTCAGTATCAGAGGATGTATTTGTTAAAGCCTGTAACTTGCCTGACAGCCAGGCTTCTGCTTCCAAAAAAACAGATTGAAGTGATTCCATCTTGTAAGTTTTATATAATAATCCCAGATCATAAGGGGCTACTGGCAAGGGAGGAGGATTACACTGGCATGTATTTATATTCCCATCAAAACTGGTGTAATGGAGCTTAAGAAAATTCTAGGAGAAATAATCAGCTTTCAGCAAGGAATATTACTTGTAGGTGGGGACTGAAATTTGATTTGCAACAGTGAAGATGCGTCTTGGAAGCCCAGAAGGAAATATAAAACAAAGGAAGGTAGGTTTTTGAAGAAATTTATGGAAATATTTGGCATGGAAGATGTGAATTAAGTAGTAGGAGTTCGGAGTGAATTTTACATAATACTCCCCAAGAAGATACAAAAAGTGGGCTAGGCTAGATAAAATTTACATTTCACAGGAATGTGTGCATTTAAGTGAAGTTCTTGATACATTTCCAACACAGAAATTTAAGTATTTCAGATATGTGCTAGTAAGTAATGCCTTTCGGCTTTTCCCGGTTAGGGGTCGCCACAGCGGAACTCCAGTCCGCTAATGATTGGCAGTGGTTTTTACAGTGCCGAGTTGCCAGCCTGACACCCAACCTTCAAAGGAGGCACGGACCGGAGTTCCGCTGTGGCGACCCCTAACCGGGAAAAGCCGAAAGACATTACTTACTAGCACATATCTGAAATACTTATTGGGTATGTATCAAGACCTTCACTTAAATGCACACATTCCTGTGAAATGTAAATTTGATCTAGCCTAGCCCACTTTTTGTATCTTCTTGGGGAGTATTATGTAAATTTCACTCCGAACTGTGTGCTATTAATAACTAAAATAAAAACACAGGGTAATAAAATAAAAATGAGACACTGGCGCTTTCCCACCTATCTGTTGCAAACAGTGGAATTTTAAGGAATGGGTAGTCGAAATTAATCAGGAGCTGTTAGAGAAGATAGAAGTTTCTTCTGAAAATATAGCTAGGGAGTGGGGTGAAATTAAAGTGGAGGTTAAAAATATGGTGGAAGTAAAAGAAAGGGAGACGTGTTTAAGAAGTTACAAGAATTATTTAGAGGGCTGGCAAATGTTAAAGTATTGCAAAATAGGGGGAATCCCATAGAACAAGAAGAGGAACAACTGCAGAATGCTAAACAGAAAATAAGGGATTACTTCAATAATATGCATGAGTTTAGAAAGGTTGCTGTTAAGCAACTGTTTTTTGACAATAACTCTTAGCGCAATGACTCAGGCAACAGAAAGTAGAAAGGGCTGTTGCCTAGCTTAGGGAGACTATAACAAGGAAGATAACGGGAGTTCTTGTAGAAGTATTAGAAATATTTTGGAAGTTCTATGAAAGTCTTTATAAAGCAGATAGTTGTGGAAATCAAGAAAAGGTACAAATGGAAATGTTTATGGAAGAATTAAATATGCCAAGATTAGAGGTAGATGAGGCTCAATTACTAACAGGATAGGAGGAGATGAGGTAAAAATGATGATGTATTAACCAATCTAGAGGAACGCCCCCAGGCATAGATAGTATTCCTGTGAAAGTTTAGAAGCTAGGAGGGAAGACATTGATAAAGATCTAGAAGGTTTTGTTTAACAGTATTTTAAGAGAAGTACCAACATCCTGGAAGTAAGTGGTATTTGCTGTAATACCTAAAGAGGGTAAAGATCTATCAGAGCCAGCTTCATACAGGCCCATTTCAATCCTAAACCATGATTATAAAGTGTTTATGTCTATAATGTCTAAAAGAATGGCAAAAGTGATGCCAAAATTGATTGGTATGGATCAGTGTAGCTTTGTGGAAGGGAGGCAAACATTTGACAACATTAACAGAACACTGATGATCTAGAGGGAAGCAGAATGTAAGAAAGTACTACTGTTGGTAGTAGGTTTTGATGCAGAGAAAGCATTTGACAGAATAAGCTGGGACTCTGAGCAGAGCAGTGGAAGCGTTTGCATTCCCTGCTAAATTTAAGGTTGATTAGGAGGATATATAAGGGATTGGAGGTGAAAATTAAAGTGAGAAGAATCCTCTCTAATAATTTCTGCTTGAGTAGAGGAAATAGGCCGAAGTGTCCTCTTTCCCTTTTGTTATTTGCTTGATATTTAGAACCATTGGCAAAGAAAATAAGGGACTCCAAAATTCAAGGATATAATTGGTGTGGTAGTCAAGAAAAGCTGGCTCTATTTGCAGATTTATACCTGACAAAACTAGAAGACATTACAGTGTTGTGGAACACTTTGAGACAGTTTCAGATCTTTTCAGGATACAAAATTAATGAAGCTAAAACAAAGTCAATATTGGTCAATTATGTACCCACAAACAAATTGGTTAAGCAGTATCCATATTTATGGGGATATGATAAAATGAAGTATTTAGGAGTATGGATTTAAAATGATTCCAGTGTAACAGCTGGAGATATGTGGGAAGAGACTAAACAGAAGATAATACAAAAACTGAGAAATGGAAGCTCTATTATATGGGTATGGGATAGTAAGATATAAGCATTTAAAATGTTTTTAATCCCTTTAGTCTTAATACACAGGTCAGACATATTTTTGCCAACCAGAGGAAAAGTTGTGGATAGCAATTAACAAAGAGCTGAAGGAGTTTATCTGGGAGGGGAAGACTGCGAGTCACATGGGATAAGCTGATTATTCCAGTAGAACAAGTCAGATTGAGATCACCTGATTTGAAGGGGTATTTCAGAGCAACACAGTTATGGCTCCTATATATAGCACAAGTAGAAAACTATTAATTCAAAGTGGAAAGGGATTGTTATGAAATGGAGAGAAGCTCAAGAAACAAGGA
This sequence comes from Protopterus annectens, assembly GCF_019279795.1. NCBI lineage: Eukaryota > Metazoa > Chordata > Ceratodontiformes > Protopteridae > Protopterus > Protopterus annectens. The sequence goes on along the minus strand of NC_056733.1, from coordinate 1,976,829,716 downwards.
GAGATTGGGATTTTGGATGCAGACCTTTAAGGAGAATAACAATAATTATACAGAATATCATATTCATAAAGTAGCAGAAAGTGTTCTAAGAACTAAGTCAGCACTGGAGTGGAGAAAGGAGATTCTGCCGATAGGGATGACTGCAGTTAGGGATGCCGACAATAGGAAAGAGGGGGCTGGAATTTATTGGAAAAAATGGCAAAGAAACAATATTGGGAGCAAGTAACTAGAGAGGCAAAGGTAACAGAATGGGAAGACGCCAAGAATTTATTTGGACTGCAGGTTAGAGATTGCCTTCCTTATCAAGGATTGATATCAGCTTATAGGCAAAGAGAAAGAAATAGCAGGGTCCTAAATGAAAGACCAGCCCTGGTAGTATTTTTAGTAGAATTTAGAGAAGAAGTTGCTGTTTAAAAAGGAATAATTAGTAAAGCATATAAAATATTGCATAACTGCAAGAATCAGTCGGAGGAAGTTATAAAGGATTGGGAAGAGAGATTGGATAAGCAATTCACAAAGAAACAATGGTGGAATATATGTATGTCTCCCAAGTATGCAAAAAAGTTTAGAAGATTTAGGATCTTTCCTTGGAAGTGTTTACATAGGTATTTTTATACACCAAGTAGATTCCAAAGAATTTTTCCTCAGGTATATACCAAATATTGGAGGTGTGATGATGAAGAAAGAGGTAATGGAAGCATATTTTTTGGAAGTGTCATGAATTGGTAGACTTCAGATAATCCTTGCAGACTGCTCTGTCAGAGATACTGAATGAGCAAATTGGTGTAACTAAGGAAATTATTTTTTGAGCTATGATACAGAATTGGAATTGGCTAGGCACAGTAAGACCTTGCTGAATCTAATTATGATGGCTGCCAAAAAAGCAATTACTAGAAAATGGAAATCAAAATCTAAAGCAACTTTATTAGAAGTAGTGAATATAGTAACAGAGGTAAAAGAACTGGGATTGGAATCTTTAGTAAAGGGTAGGAGGAAGTTACATAGGAAAAATACACGCAGAGGAGGAGGGAGGTTTAAAAGAAGGCAGGATTTGAATGAGCTATGTAATGTTTGACAGTGACTAGGTTGATTATAAGTGATGTGACGTGTAATGTTTGCAACTGCAATTGTGTCAAAGTGGTTGTAATATATAATGTTTGCAACTGGGCTTGTCAATATGGTTTGTTTTCCTTTATATAAATGTAGGATTGCACAAGTCATTTGTGATAACTTAATAAAGATGTTTCTTGTTTTAAAAAAATAATAATCCCAGATCATATCCAGAAGTAATTTCTCTAGTGAATCCAGCTGCTGCTAAATGTCTGGTTAATACTATGCACTATCCTGACAATGATGGAAAAGTTTTTGATAGACTTGGGAAAGGTATGTTCATTTGAAACACTTGATTTTTACAATTCTCACCTGTCAAGCTTTTATGTTAAACATTTATGATTGCCCCTTTTGAGAACATGAGAAATATTTCCTCCTCTGAGGACAAAGATCTTTGTGTAACCCAATGGCTTGTGTATATCAGGTAGTTACACACTGTTTGAAATGTGCTTATGATTCTGCTGGTGCTACATCTAGGTCTGTTGACACTTGAACTGTTTAGAAGCAGTTTGCTTGGTTATGGTCTCAAAACTTTCCTGAGGATGTTAAAGTTGAAATTTTGACTTCTTTAGATGGGGTGTTAGTTTTTGGACCATCTTCTGCAAAGTTCCTTAAAATGTTTGAGCGAAGTAAGCTGATTCAGATAATTTGTCAGATTATTGGCCTTCATTCTCCAAGTTTGGTAAGGGGTTTAATTCAGGGCAGGGATGTTCTAAAATTAAATGAGGAAGCCCTCAAAATAGAGGACAGTCTGATAAGTCTGAATGATTACCCCACAAGAGGCCTGTCACCCTCCTCCACACCCTGGCAAACTTTTAATCCTTCCAGAAAGACTGAACCTCCATTTCTGTCTTTTCAACAGATGTGTTCTGAGAGTAATTAATCATGGCGACAGATGGCAGTGGGAGTTTGTCCCTCCTTTTCACGGAATCACCCCCTCATCTGCCTGACCAAACATGTGTTTTCACTCTTGTCATTCAGCGGTCTATCCTCCTCAGCTAGATCTGGATTTTATTCAGGAATGTGTCTAGTGCTAAAGAAAGAAGACTCATGGAGTCCATTTCTGGATCTTTCAGTTTGTGATGGTGCCCAATTTCAAAATGTTATTGCCTCAAAATGTTTTACATCTCATATCCCATTTGAGTTTTTTGGTGTTCATTGATTTTAAAAGATGCTTGTCATCATATTCCGATATTTCAAAATTTCAGACGTCTTAAGATTTCTGTGTATGTATCCATTGCCACTTTTCTGCATTACCTTTTGGTCTGTCTACTATTTCAAGGGTATTTGCAAAGTGTATAGCTCTGGTGACAACCTACTGCAGTCTGCAAGATGTTTATATTTTCCTTTATTTAGACAGCTTGCTTATCTTTGCAGTTTTTTTTTTTCAAAGTGTCAAGAATCTCTCACTTGGATGAGAAGTCTCCTACATAGACTGTGGTTCCAGGAGAACATACAAAAGTGTTATTTAGCGCCTTCTCACAGGAATATTTTCCTGGGGTCTCTTCAAGATACCTCAGTTCAAAGAGCTTTTCTTCACAGAAAAAAAGTATATCTGTATCTATATCTGTTCTTGGGATTCTGAATTGTGTAAGATATAAAACAGAAAAAAATAATGTTGTAAATGAGTTTCTACTTCATTAGAGAAAAAGGTCAAACTGAATTACATCACTAAATCATTTAAGTGTTAAAATAAATATAGGACAGGGTAATTATCCTCCCTTCACCAATAGGGAACTTAATACCACAAATCTACCATTATTGTCTTTTTTTCTCTTTTCTGTCACTATTGGAGCTCCTCTAGCAATTATCATAATTACTTCTGTTTTCCTTTGTCCCTGATATTTTGTTGAATATCCATCCTGAAATCATTTCTTTTTCAAATTCACATGTTCATTTCTTTCCAAATGTGTCTCCTACAGCATATTTGCACTCTGCATTTATTAATATAATCCATTACTTTTTCCTTTTGCCTGTACCTGTAGGGCCATTTCCCTTCCAATATAATATAAATAATATAGCCATTATGATAAAATATTGTTGTTCCAACCTATTATACATGACATGTTTTGAATGTGTATTTCTAACTTTTTTATTACATGTGCACAGTAATGTTCGACAGGTTGATCTTTATACACTTGTTTCCTCTTATCTCCATTTTAATCTATGTCACATTTTTCAAGACTTTTTGTTTTAATAAAAACCCTCAAAAAATCAGAATGCCCCCACCCCCTGTTAATTTATAGGTTTATAGGTTGGTACTAGGCTATCGGCCCTAGGGCCTATACAAGCCTACCCATAACAATTCCTTGGCTATTTCTTCCCACAATATATACTTCCCTGGACCCCTGTCTAGCAGGGCGACTGACATGATCCCCGGGCTGAATTTCCTATCTCCCATCCAATCGTCAAGGTTCCTTTTGAAGAGGACCAAAGAGGTGCTCTGCTTGACATGTATGGGCAGTCTATTCCAGAGTCTGGGGAGTCTCTGGGTCAGGAATGTATCCCTCCAGCATGTTTTGTTCATTGCGATGACAAGGTTTAGATCCCTGGAGCATGTGACTCTGAGGGACTGAGATTTCTTTAAGTGTAGTATGTTCAACATGGCCTTGTATGTTAAGCAGAGATTGCCTCTGAGTAGATGATATGCGACAGAGTATAGGTGGAGTTATTTTAGACGGTCAGCTTAGGGCATCTGCTTTAGGCCTGTGATTCTTTTAGTGAGGTATTTCAGTGGCCTTTCCAGTTGTTGCAGATGTCTTGAGAGGTACGTACCAAATGGGGTGTTGTATTCTATAATGGATCTAATGAGGGATGAGTACAGCGGGACAATGACCTCCTTTTTTCCGGATGAAAAGCAGTAGTGATGAGGTGCGCCACATAGAAGGATTTCTTGACTGTTGTGGTGATGTGGTTATCGAAGGTGAGACCACTGTCCACCTGTGTCCTTAAGTCTCTTATCACACTTTCCTTGTTTAGTGTACTGCCACCTATGTTGTAATTCAGGGGTACATGTTTTTTTTTCCAAAGGGGATAACTGTACATTTTTTGGCATTGAGCTTGAGCCCATGGCTCTGGCACCAAGCATCTGTTTCTGTAAGGCCCTTTTGTAGAATATCCACATCATTTGGGGATTCAGTAATGGCTCCCAGTTTGCAAGTCATCTGCAAACTTTGTTAGCCAAAGTCCTTTAGTTTTGGCCTGTACGTCAGAGAAGTAGATGCCAAAGAAGAGTGGTCCCAGGACTGAACCCTGAGGTACTCCACGTGTCTGGAGCTGGATTTGGAGTCAGCAACTTTTACAGTGTGGGTTCTGTCAGTAAGCCAGTTGGCAACCCATCGAGTGACGTAGGGATTAATGCCCAGCTTAGTACTTTTATCTATAATTCCGTAGTGTGGGGATGGTTTCGAAGGCCTTGGCAAGGTCCAGATAGGCTGTGTGGGACCGCCTTACCCTCATCCACAGCAATGTAGACTGATTCAAAGAAATCATTCAGGTTCAGGAGATAAGATTGGCCCTTCACAAACCCAAACTGGGTGGGGTCCAGTGTCTGAAGGTTGCCAGTGTCAAGTTCCATGATAATACGTTCCATGGCCTTGCAGATCAGGCTCGTCAGACTGATGGGGCGGTAGTTCCCAGGATCCAAGGTGGATCCCCCTTGTGGAGTGGGATAACTGTAGCTGTGTGACACTCAGTGGAGACTAAGCCTGAGGTGAGGCTATGATTAAACATGATACTTAGGTGAGGTGCCAGTTCATTTTGTAGTTCATGTAGTACACAGCCTGGGATGTCGTCTGGTCCCATGGATGCTGTATTCTTAGCTTTGGAGAGTGCGGTTTTTACCTGTGTGGCCGTTATTACCGGAATTTGGCAATCTTTCGGTATTGAGATGGGCCCTTTATAGGGTGAGAGAGGGGTGAAGTTGGCACTGAATCGATTTGCCAGGATATTGGTAATATCCATGGGATCAGTATATTTAATGCCATTCTGTTGTAGCTTAGAGCAGATCTGAGCATTGCCATTTAGATTCTTGACATAGCTATAGAATGCATTGTGGTTGTCTTTGGAATCTTTGGCAATTTTATTTTCGTAACTAGCTTTGGAGGATTTTATGAGGGATCTTAGCATCTTACTGAGGCTAGTAAGGGAGGTTTTTGCATCCTGGGATTTTCCTCTTTTCTGCAACAGTTTCTTCCTTTTGTTGTAAAGTTTGTTTATGGCAGGGAACCACGAGATTGGCTTCCTTTTTTGGAGGAGAGCATTTTGGTTCTGTTTGGGATGGCACGATTCATGCATGAGTGGATGTGCTTGTACAGTGCCTTAATGTAGGATTCAGCAGTCGAACTTTCAGTTTCTGTCTGCATGGGTGTCATGACGTTTGTCACTTCTGACTTGAGTAGCATGAAGTTGGCTTTGGAGAAGTTGTTTACGGAGGTTTCCTTACTGGGGGGTGGGGGTGGGATGTCGATGTCAAGGGTGATTAGCTTATGCTCAGATCCGACCAACAAGGGGGTGACCATAGGTGTGGAACATCGATTTCCCATGTTGGTAATGACCAGGTCTAAGATATTGGAGCCCCTGGTGGGACTATGGGTTAGTTGATCCAGGGCATTGTAATTTATGAACTCCAAGAACCGTTGGGCAAAGCTGTTGGTACACGAGTAGTTTTCCCAGTTAATGGCAGGGTGGTTGAAATTACCTAGTATTAGGGTGTTTGGTTGTATCTTGATATTTTCCAGTATGTTTAGAAAGGTGTAGTGAGAATCTTGGGGCATGGTGGAGGATCTGTAGCAAGCTACAATTTGGATTGTAGTCTTACCAAGTGTTAGTTGCACCTGGAGAATTTCAGACGCATTGTGTTGGGCAACTAGCCTGGTGGTGTGAATATAGGTCCTGGTTTGGTGGCCAAAAAGTGTGGTAAGAATTGTAGCTTGGTATTGCAGGGGTGCTCTCTTAGAATAAACGCACAAAATATTTACGACTTCAAAAAATGAAGTTCAACCCTCCAGATAGAAACAGTTGCCCCAAATTGACAGTTGTACCCACAGGCATTACATAACTTAAACCAACAGAAAGTGTTAGGCACCAATCCAAACTCAAAAACCAAGAAAACAGTGCCTTTGACCAAGAAATACTCCTCCGAACTAAATAGTTCCACTAGTTTTATTAACAGAGAAAATCGACATAAACGCTGTTTCCACTCAATTGTGTTTTCGTCCAAACAGGACTTCATCAGATAAAATCAGGTGTAAAATAAATCAATTATATACTTTTACCAAGTTAATTAATTCAAACCAATCCAATGAAAACCCTCAATTCCATTTAAAATGAACGAATCAACTTCCGTATAAGGATTCATGAATATTCATTAGTTGAATATATGAAAAAAGTGCAATAGTGCTTATATATCTTTACCTATCTAAAAAAACGAAGTTTTCCTAAAAATATTCATCAATGTAAATAAATTTATATAATCTTTTTCGTCTAATAAATACATTAAAAACACATTAGCTAAAAAGACTTCATAAATTTGAAAAATGAATGAAAAATAAAACCATTTCATACAATGTAGATACAACAATACATTCATATTAACAGCATTTCATAGCTTTAGTGCCTAGCTCCCTCTAGTGTTTACTTGTTATTATTACATTAAATTTTATTTGCTTTCAATTTTAATAATGATACTATGGATAAAAAGTCATTTAAGCCCAGTTCCCTTCCTGCATCCAGACTAACCTGCCACCATAACTCTTTACTTTCAAGGATGTCCTCCCAAGGGCCACCTCTAGTGTCCAATTTCATTTGTTCTAACACCATAAATTGAAATTTGTACCCACTACAAACCTTACTATGTTTGAAGAGTGCATTAGTTTCTTTACCTCTAATAATGTCATATGAATGCTCATAAATCCTCTTCCTCAAACATCTTTCTGTCTTACCTACATAAAAGCATTGACATTTCTCACATAACACTTCTCACATAACACTAAGTATACCACCCTGCTAGAGTCACAATTATAAAAATCTTTACTTATAATTTTCCTTTTTCTACTATCAATAAAAACCTCACTTGTATTCATAATGTAGGGGCATTGTTGACATTTTCCACATTTATAGGTTCCTTTCCTTTTGTTTGTTACTCCTGAATTATTAAATCCTGTTCTTTCTATCATGCTCTTCAAATTTTGTGCATTTCTGAATATTATTTTAGGTTCTATCCTTCTTATTTCATCTATATCAGTAAATGATGAAAATATACTCCATTCTCTTTCCAAAGTTTTCTTCAGGTTAAGATTTACCAAATTATACTCCACAACTAAACTTTTTTGATATCTTTCCACCATATTAGTTTCCTCTTTATGTCCTTCTTCACTATGATTATTTGACCCTATCCCTTTAATGGGTTTAAACCTACTGCTTCTTCCTTCTTCTACTTCTTTCCTCATTTTTTCTACAAAATTTTTGGGGTACCCCCTTTCCCCAAACATTTTTTCTAGTTTGTTACATTCATTTATGAAATCAGTTTGACTACTGGTCATTCTGGAGCCCCTTACAAACTGACCCTTAACTATGTTCTTCTTACAGTGCAAGGGGTGACCACTGTCGTAGTGCAAGAAGGAATTAACGTAAGTGTCTTTCCTATAAACTTTGGTTTCAAGTTGTCAGTCTTTTTTATACACTTCTACATCTAAATACCTTAAAGTATCATAGTTCATAGTGTATGTGAATCTTAAGAACCTAGTAGTGTGGTTGATATATTCAAAAAATTCAGTGAAAGTCTCTTTTCCCCAATCCAGAAAATTACACTATCGTCTAGGAACCTTCGATATAATAACCAATATTTTTGAAACTAGAATTAAGTATGTATTTCTCCTCCCATTTACTTAAAACAATATTTGCAAAAGTGGGCGCACATGCTGCACCCATGGATACTCCTGTTTTTTGTTGGAAAAATTCACCCCCAAAAATTATAAAATTATTTCTCAGTATTGTGTCCACGAGTGCAACTGTGGTTATTTTTTCCTCGTGTCATTTTCCTGTCACCAAATACACTCTCTTCAAACATCTCCATTCCTTCTTCGTGAGGTATACTAGAAAACAAGTCTATTATATCCATAGTAATAAAAAGTAAGTCGTTCCTATAGTATTCAGATTTCAGTTCCCTTATAAAGTCCCATGAATCTTTCAAAATCACATTACTGTTCACCCAAATATGTTTTGTTTTCGAATCTATGTATTTAGCAAGCGGTGTTGTTTTCGACCCCTCAGCAGATACTATAGGCCTTAATGGGGGGTTTTCCAAATTTTTGTGGATTTTTGGTATTCCAAAAATTGTTGCTATTCTGGGCTTTTTGACTTCCAAGTATCTAAATGTCTTGTCATTAATAACTTTTTCAAGCATTAAATCTTGCATTAATAAATCGATTCGTCTATAAGCTATATTAACCTCATTTTTAGATACTACTTTATACTTGTTTTCATCTCTTAAAATGTCATTCATTTTCCCTTCATATATTATTTTGTCCATCACTACAATCCCCCCTCCCTTGTCTGGTTTCATTATTCTTATAGAGTGATTGCTTTTCAAATTTTTTTACACTTCTTTTTCTTCTAAAGTTAAATTATTGTAGTGTGTAAAGCCTTTTTTGTTCTGGGACTTTCTTACCTCCCTTTCTATTACTGTTTCGAAATTCCTAATCTGAGGTAATAAGGGTGGATTAAACGTAGATTTTCTAACAAGTTCTCCTTCAGTCTTATTACTTCTATTAAAACCTGCTCTTGAAGCTAAAATTTCTAAATTTAGTTTTCTTGTGAATAACTTCACATCTAATAATGTGCTTGTAGTGTCTCCTCTACTTAGAGGTATATATTTTAATCCCTTACTAAACAAGTTGAAATGCCCCTTGGTTAATACTAAATTACTAAAATTGTATATGGTGAAATCCTGGTAGGTGTTTCTAATGTTGTCTACAGTAATAGTGTCTTGTAGTGGGTTTGAATTGGTGGGGGTGGGGGTACATGTTAATACTGTCTCCCTCTCCCCTTTCTCCCCCCCCCCATGTGAAAATTTCCTGCCTCAAAAAGTGGGAAGTCCTGTCGCTTATTTTCTCCATTGAGTGAGGGAAACTCCATGTCATACTTTTCATCATACCATTTACTGTCTCCTCTATACATATTCAGTTTTCCTTTTGACCTATATTTATCCCCTTTAAACTGTACGGGTGCAGGGTAACTAGTGTTGGTGTCATACTCTTTCATATCCCTCCTTAGTTTACTCATTTTCCGCTGAATAATTTCTTCACATTTACCATCAATGTCTTTCCTTAGTCGGAAATATTTTTCTCTCTCCTCTTTAATTCCATGAATCAAGTCACTCTTAATACATGAGTCTAGTTCATCTATTTCCTTCCATAACTTAAAGTTAAGGTTACCATTGCTGAAGTCCATGCTCCAGCTTGTGTTCCCACTTACACTGAGTGCCCTCTGTTCTTTTCTTATCTCTAGTTCCCCTACCAGAGGTGAAGAACTGCTTGCATTGTTTCAGATAGCATTAATGTTTAGCCCTAAGTAAAATGTGCACTGGCCTATCTTTAAATAAAACTAAATTGTACACTGTTATATTAAACAGGTTAAAGTAAGGCTGTTAGGGAGGCTGTTATTTCTTGTTCACTTCCTGTAATTTCAAACTTTATTTTTTTACTGAACTGCTTGCTACAGACTTCATGACCTTCACTGAACATTGGCTCATTGAAAAAAAAAAAAAAAAGATCCAGTGTTGTCAATTTTTATTCTGTTTTCAAATTATGGGTTAGAATCCAATCCCTTAGATCTGACTTGGCCATTGTAAAAGCTTGCAGCAACCAGAAAACTCTAGAGCTACTCCCTTAACCATATTGCACCAACCCCAATTATCTTAGATCTTGTTTGCTGCTTGAAAGCGAAAGACGTTGTGCCATCTTCCCTCAAGCAGCTTAAGTGTTGATTTTTCATACCACTTATATTTTTCTTCTAAATATCTAAATATTTGAATTCTTATAAATTTAGCTAAATCCATTTACAGTTTCACTATCTTTAGTACTCCCTTACCCTTTCCTTGTTGTAATTGTGTACTCATTTATACTATCGTTAGTATATTTCTCTATTGGCCACATTTACTGTAGTTCTTGAATACCATTGTTAGTATGTTTTCCAATTCTGTTTTTTTTTGTTTGTTGTATTTAAAAACAATGTTATCTAATTTTTGTAGAGTGCTGTTATTTCACCTTTTTCCTTTCAGTAGTAGATCTTACGATAAAGCTTTTTGGCTGTGACTGACAAAGATAAAGGCCCAGCTGGGTTTAAGAAATGTGAAAAGTGTGGGCACAAAATTCTGTTTTTGGATGCCCACACACTTTGTGTGTACTGTTTGGGGTCCACTCCACCTGCAAGAAAACTGTGCCATGTGTCATGCTTTAACCCAAGAGGTCTGGTTGAATGTAAAAACAAGCTTATTCTGAAGGGATTACTTCCCTCTTCCTTTAGTGAGGCACTATCTGGAGCTTCCCCTTCACCAAGTATTTCTTCAGCTTCTTCAAAACATTCCAACAAATCAAAGAAGAGACCTTTATCAGATCCAACAACTTCCTCAGATCCTAAAGAAAAAACTTAAGTCCCCTGATCCGATCTCAGTCTCATATCCTAAATTGTAAAGGAAAGCCTTCTTGGACACAACCTCGCCATCGAATCTGAAACCAAAAATGACAAAAGATACTTCAAACCAGAGTGTTTTGGATCTGACACAAAAAGCTTTGGATTTGACACCTGGCATTTCCACTCTCCCGAGAACCAGATGCTGTCCATTGGTGGAACCAGTCCCCTCTAGGGCTCCTTCTCCATTTTTAGAGAGACCAAAATCCCCATCAATAGTTTCCACTTAGTCTTCCAGGAGTCTTACGTAAGAACATGGGGAGAGGTTAGTGAGAAAAATTCTCCTGGCGCCGAGCATGTCAAGAGTTCTGTAGACACCTAGCCCTCTGGACCAGGAGATCTGACCTTCCACTACCCCACCTTTACAAGTTCCTCCTGTGACTCCCTGTTCGATTTTGGAGTTTTCAAATCCAAATTGTCCAGGTTTGGCTGCATTTGATCTGAGAATTTCTCTGTCCTCTGATCCAAAGCACTCCCTGAACTCTTTGGTTCCATCAGATCCAGAGGCCTGTCAGAGCTAGGCCTACCTTGTCACGTCTGGGGTGTGACAGTAGAATTTAAAGTTTTGGAGCCATCTCTACACCTCAGGCTTTGGCACAAGTTAGTTCAGCTCTGACTTTAGCCTTAGGGAAACTCTCTTTGGAGTGGAGAGAGACTGTGGTCACAAGGCTTGTCATTACCGATCCAGGGTCCTCTTCCTCTCTGTGGGGAGGGGGGGGTCTGCCTTTGAGGGCATGGAGAGAGCAGTGTCAGCTTCCATGACAAAGCCGGTTCCATTTTCCTTGGATCCTCAGTCTGCAGGCTTGTCATCTTTTCATTTGATGTCTCATCTACCCTTTCCACAGGGACAGCTGGTACCGAAACCCCAGGCTTCCCAGCAGGGTGTTCCTACCTCTTCTGATACCTCCCAAGAGCATCCCACTGAGGAGGTCCCTAAGATGACAGTGTGCAAGAGGAAGTACTTGGACTTCTCAAGGAGTCAGTCACAGAAGATTAGACTTTGATGAAGGTGAATGGTCCCCACAGTCACCTCATGAAGTTGTCCAGTTTGGAGGCATCCTTAAAATCTTGAAAGAGAGAGGTGGCTGGAAACCTAGCAACCCTTTGTCTGAGGAGACTGTATTCCTTTAAGCATTTGGTGTCAGCCTGTCTTCCTCCTATGTGACTCTGCCCACCGATGACCTAATACATTTGATCTCTCGGCAGTTGTGGAACGTCCCGGACACCATTGAGCCAATCGCCTGGAAACCAAATAAAATTTTGACAGCACCAGCAACTTGAACAAATCAGTTTGACACACCAAGTTTCTGATGGTCACTGTTCAGTCCATTCTCCCATTTTTGGGAAAGGATGATTGGATGTGCTCTTTAGACCTTCAGAATGCGTACTATCACATAAAGATGCACAGGCGGCCCAGAAGGTATGTATGCTTCCGGCTGGGAGCCAGTCATTACCAGTTAAGAGTTCTGCCCTTTGGTCTCACCACAGCCTCCAGGGTGTTCAACAAATCCATGGCAGTAGTACCAGCTCTTGTGACTTCAAGAATTCCGGGTGTTTCTATATTTAGAAGACTGACTTATTACGTCCATGAAGACATCAAGTAGTAGAGGCAAGAAATCAGGTTCTTCAGACATGCTGTTATCTGGGAATAACCATAAACTATGAAAAGTCTCATTCTGAACCTACTCAAAAGTTGGAGCTTATAGGAGCACTGTTCAGCACAAAGCCAGTGATAGTTTCAGTGCCTTCTCTAAGAGTTCAGACCTTTAAGAACACAGCTCATCAAAATAATCTTCAGTACCAAAGTTTTTGCCTGCTTGGTTCTTCCGGCTGTATGATCAGTGGCAGCAGCAATATCTTTAGTGCCATTAGTCAGGTTTTACATGAGGATTCTATAGTGGATGCTAGCCACACAGTGTTTAGTACTTAACCCTGATGCGTATCACTCAGATTTGCAAGAGAGATCTCAGGTGGTGGATTTCAATCAGAACAAGTTCTACAAGGCCATCCGTTCATTTCCCTTCAGCCCAAGGCCATTGTGACCATGGATGCTTCCCAGTTAAGGTGAGGGGGGGCATTACCTGGAGAAGACTGTCCAAGGCACTTGGTCCTCTGAAGAGGCCAGTTTGCATATCAGTGTCCTAGAGATGAGAGCAGTGCTATTAGTGTTGCAGGCTTTTCAGGAAGCTCTCTCCTCGGGGACAATTGCAGTTCATATGGACAACATGCCAGTAGTTAGGTATATCAACAAACAAGGAGGGACCAAATCTTATCCCCTGTGTCAAGAAGCACTCAGAGTGTGGCAGTGGGCGATCTCATCCAACCGCTTTCTCATAGCAACGCACATTCTGGGGAAGTCGAATGTGATAACAGACAAGCTGAGTAGGTACATTTTTCTACTTTGCAAATGGTCTCTGAACAAGAATGTGGTGGAGATTTTTTTTGTCACTGAGGCCAGCCTTGCTGCGATCTTTTTGCTTCTCCCCTAAATAGCAAATGCAGTACAAAAGGCAAAGCTCTGGAACCACGAGTAGCTATCACAATGTCAGTGTCTTGTTAACAGTCTGTATGTGTGAAAGTTTAACTTGCGAGATAAAGAGACATTGGGATAGCTACTCGTTGTTCCAGAGCTTTGCCTTTTGTACTGCTCTTACATTATCATCTCTAGATTTATACCCTGGTATATATTTTCTTTGTGATTGAACAACAAATGGAACAGCTACTTTGCCCTGATCCCCCCCAACAGGCTTGTCACCAAGGGATGCTCTACTTTGACTGACCCTCCGGTCTGCTTTATGCCTACCCACCAATCCCACTAGTTTCCAAATTCCTGCAGAAAGCTGCCGTGTTGAAGAGCAAAGTTATCCTCATTGCAGCTTTTTAGCCTCAACAGATTTGCTTGGCCTCACTTACTCCACCCACCATGGACTCTGGATCTGACTCTAGTCCTCCTGTCTCATCCGACAGGCATGATTCATCCAGACATATCAAACCTCAGGCTAACTGCCTGGCTTCTCCAGTTCCATTAATAGCCAGACAACCTATACTCTCCTTTCCACTCCGTTAAATACTCTTATCCTCCCATAAACCATCTACACATAAACTCTACTCCAGTAAGTGGAGAAGATTTGCTTACCGGGCCTGCCAAAATAATGTTGATCCCTTTTCATCTCCTTTGCATAAAGTTTGGTGGTGTTTCTGTTGCCTCCCATAGACTATGCAAAACCTTTTTGTGAGGTACTCTTCTTCTCAGGCCTCCATTTAGAAACCCTACTCCCCCATGGGACCTTAATCGAGTACTGCAGCAACTTACTCAGCCCCCCCCTTTGAACCTGTAGCTAAATGTGACCTCAAGTACCTTTCTTGGAAAACAATTTTTCTAGTAGCCATTACTTCTGCCAGGCGAATTTCGGAGATTCAGACATTGTCTTCAAAACTGCCTTACTTGATTCACAAAGACAGGGTCACTTTACAAGCTAACGCTGTCTTTCTCCCTAAAGTGGTTTCAGAGGCTAATATAAATCAGCCTATTAATTTGCCAGTATTGTTCCCCAGATTTTCTAACAAAGATGAATATACTTTACATTTTTTGGATGTTCACAGGCAATTACATTTTTACCTACACAAAATAGAAAATATCAGGAAGACTGACGAGTTATTTGTCTCTTTTTCTGTCATGAAACTTGGAAAACCTGTCACCAGAATTACTCTAGCCAGATGGTTCACAGATTGTATTTCTTATATATACAACATATTCGGCATTACCTTATCAAAGCCATTTCAACTTCTTTCTGCTAGAGCCATGGTTACTTCATCAGTCTTCCAGCCTAGAGCCTCCATGGATGACATTTGTGCAGCAGCAACTTAGGCTACTTCCTATACATTTGTTACTTATTACAAATTGGATATGGTTTTCAGGGGCAGAGCATCATTTGGTTCAATGATGCAGAGGAATATCCTTCCTTGAGTCCACCGGGAATTTAGGTAGCTGGGAACTCTGTCCCATAAGTTGAGGATAGAATGAAAATTGACAGTGTCAGATAAAGAAGTTACTTACCATAACATTCCATCTGTGTTGTCCATTTTCATTTTTCCTCAACTCCTCTCCCACCAAACTCTTGCCCTAAAAACTGCTGGAAGAGCGAGTGTTTTTAAGTGTGCCACTTCCTTGGTATATAGCTCCAGATATAGTCTCCTCTGTAACTACAGTATTTCTTTCTGCTGTTAATAGCAAACAAGATCTTAGGTAATTGGGGTCGGTGCATTATGGGTAAGGGAGTAGCTTGAGTGTATTCTGGTTGCCACAAGCTTTTGCAATGTCTGAGTCTGATCCAAAGGATCAAATATGAACCCATAAGTTGAGGAAGAATGAAAATGGACAACACAGATGGAACATTATGGTGAGTACATAACTTCTGTTTAGTATCTTTGCAGATGTAAGAAACTTAGTATTTCTCATGACTTTCATTATTTTGACTTATTTTTCAAGCCTGCTTGCGTACCAGAAACATTTTATAGCTTAAGCTAGGGATTAATGTAGACATTCACCCTTGGAAAACTAAGATAAAATGTCTTCATTTTACGTATAATATAATCTGTGCACTTTTACACCCCACTCCACCCCAGCAATCCAAGTTCACAGTATATTAATATTAAATTTGCTTTTGTTAAGATTTTCTTCTCTTGTTGTACTATAAAGCCTAAATTTCCTACATCTAAAAAAGTGCTTGTTTACTTTAATGTCTAACACACACAGCAGTCACTCCAAAGATTCCCCCCAGCATTTAAAATACCCCTAACTACATATTACACAAAACTGCTTTACTGCACATGCCATGCAGTGTATATCATCTAATGTCTTATACAAATACTACTAACAGCAAAAATGTTTTATTTGTAGTTACTTTCCACCCTTTTAGTATTTTTCTAAACATTACTGATATAAAGTGAGGTGTATGTTTTAAAGTCCACCCACAAGTTTAACAAAGTCAGCAAAAGTCCTGTCTTTTTTGGCCTCTTTTTCTTGCAAAGCCATGTTTCACAAGTGTGATTTGATGCTTTGTAGTCTCCTACTTATTCACTAATTTCATGTTGCTGGTCTTCTCCTTCTCCCACCAGCAGTCTGCGATTCAAGTCCATTGTAATTTTAATTCTTCTAGTTTACTGCTGTGATTTTTTTTTGTCTCTCAAGCATTTTCCTTTCGAACATTGAGAAAGGTTTCATTGGCAAAGTCTCTGTGAACTGTCAGAAGAACGAGATGCAGATTCCCATTGTGCTTGCTGGCTTTTTGTTGAATAAACTTTTTTTTTTCTCATCAGCCTGTTCTGCATGAAAAAATGTCTGAAGATAGCTTGATACAGCAGCTTGAATCTCAAACCTGCCTCATGACATTCCCTGATTGCTGGATAAACTTGCTTCTCTTTGGCATGGTGAACAGTGAATAATAATTTTTTACAACCACTCTACTTTCTCCAATTTTTAATACTTTGCCCATCT
This sequence comes from Protopterus annectens, assembly GCF_019279795.1. NCBI lineage: Eukaryota > Metazoa > Chordata > Ceratodontiformes > Protopteridae > Protopterus > Protopterus annectens. The sequence goes on along the minus strand of NC_056733.1, from coordinate 1,976,813,419 downwards.
GCTACAGTTTTGTCAGGATCAACTCTTTCTGCTGATATGATTGCATCTCTTCTAATGTAGGTCTTGGCTGCATTCTCATGATCAGATTTGAGGCATACAGTTGATGTGTCTTTTGCAATTAACAAATCCTACTTTGGTACAACAGTACAGTTGCATATTGATGCTTTCATAAATCAATGCAGTGTGTTCCTTCTAGTTTTTCTTCTAATTCTATTTTTTTGAAACAACTCTTCTTGACAAGCCTTGTGCCCAGCGTGTTTTTCTTCAGTTCAGCCTCTGATTTTTGCAGTTTTTATCAGTTCACATAACAGCTAGTTAAAGCTTCTTCTATTCCAGACTTTTGATATTTGCATTGCTATATTCCTTCAGTGGTTCATTTATTTTAATCACCTCCGAGTACATTTGACTTGTTTTTCCTCTAAATGACTGGATGGCATTTCTTGAAACAAAGCTGAAGCTTGAAATGCTTTTTGCTGAACAGCTATAGAATCTTTCCCATAACAGTGTTTTCTCTTCACTTTTTCTGGTTGGGTTTCTTTCAGGTTTTCCAAATTTCTTTTTGCTGACATCCTGGCAGTGTAGTTACTAGGTAGTAATGAATTTTACCCTAAAAAAAACTCAAGTTTCATTGGCACTTCTTTTCCTTTCTGTTTTCACGCTAGGAGAGCTGAAGTTAATCTGTCAATCAGTATGCAGTTACCTTGCGAGTCCATTTTAAGTCAAATTTTGATCACTGGAGGGTGAATAAAGTTTGCAGTATTTCAAGTCCATGAAACTGGGATCCTTGATGGTCTTTTGGCCTGATCCTAGTATTTTAAACTTATGAAAAACTTAAGATACCGGGTCCTATGGCATTTATAATTCTTGTGATTCCTCTAGCAAGACTTCACATGAGAAAAATTCAATGATGCTTAAAATCTAACATCAGTACCCACTGACATTCCAGATTCCAGTTTTGGGGTTTGTAAAAAGGGAAATTCTTTGATGGAGAGACCAGTTTTTTCAGAATCCATGTCTCCCATTTTCCCTCCAACTCCAGCACAGTTTTGGAGAACAGACACCTCAGATTTTGCTTGGGGAACTATGTCTGTGGAGATAACAGTGCAGGACTTTTGGAACAGAATGGATAGATCAAAATGTATAAATATAAAAAGATGTTGGCACTATAATGCTGTCTGCTCTCTGTCATCTACAATCACCAGGATCACTAGAAGTGTTTACAGACAGTATCACTGTGACATGGTACACAAATTGGGGGGATAGAGTACAAGATAATTCCTTCTGTGTAGACTAGCCTTGGTAGTCTGGGATATAGCTTTTCAGCACAATCTCCCTCTAGAGACATCTTGCTTACTGTCAGAGCAAAGTTTTGTGGCAGACGAGCTGAGCTGGATCAGGGTAGACCCTCATGAATGGAAATTGATTCAGTGGGTGTGCCAGAAATTATTCTAGCTGAAGGGAACATCACAAGTAGATCTTTGTCTTTTCACTTGCAACAATTAATTCTGCACTTGGAATCCATACAAGAAGGCCTGTTTTTTTTTTCTTTTCTTTTGTTTGGACAGGAATGTTCCTGTATGCTTTTCTACCCTTTTTCACTAATATCCTGGGTCATTCTGAAGATTCAAAAGGATTTTCTAAAACATCATTGTAGCCACTCCATTCTGGCCCAGACAACAGTGGTTCTGACTTCTGTTGAAAATGGCCAAAGGCAATTACCATAGCCTTTCTCACAGAATTGATATACTTACACGAGACAAGGTATATTTGACACATCCTTACCTCAAACAACTGCAGCTAACTGGAAGATAGAATCATATTACCTTTAGGCACCTATTTTCTGAGGACATGAAGCAGTTATTATAGGAGGCAAAGCATTTTTACTAGAAAATTACATAGTATTAAATGGAAAAGATTTTCTTAATGATACCAGGACAAGAACCATCACCCTTTCAGGGCTAGTTTCTCTTTGGTTCTACATTATTTATTTGAGTTACTATAAGCTGTCCTGTCTTAGCCCTCCATCAAGGATCACTTGCCATTTCAGCATGTCTGCCCATGGATCCCCTTTCAGTGCATTGTCATGGGAAAATGTTTTTGAAGGGGGTGTTGCATTCCAAGTCTCCTAGGGATCTTAATTTTTGCTAGACAGCAAACTCTTGTGTCACCCAGAATGATACCGCAGTATAAACAAAAAAAAAATTATAGACTTCCAACAATTGGCTAAGTTTCTGGTGTCATTCTAAGAGGATCCAGTATCTGTCTGCTTGGGATGACATGATTGACAGACCTCGATGCTTTGCCAGAGCTGGCCTGCATCTGTCACCCTTGGGTTTCCAGGTACTGGCTAAGGCTCTTTCCACCCCTGTAGTGCCCTTTTTAGGAGGTGTTCTGCATTGTAGTCTGATTGTGTCCATCTGCAGTAGACATCAGCTATACCTGAGCTGTGTCAATATACCGTGTTAGTTTGAGAGCGAATGCTGTTATCTGTATTGTGAAGGTACAACTTTGTCTCTTTGGAGTGGCTGCCACCCTTTTTAATTGCACCACAGTAATTCAATGTGTCAATTTACGGTGGATGCTATGCCAGTGTCTGCACTGCATTAGTATACTTTGCCAGTTTATTATTTCATGTTGTTACCTTTATCATGGTGGCATATTTTGACTGTGTGCGGTGGGTGCCATCCTCCATATCTGCACTGCTGTAGTACATTATGTCCATCTGCAGTGGATGTCATTCTCAGTACCTGTACTGTATCAGTATACTAGCCAGTTTTGTAAGTGGATGCTGCCATCTTCATTATAGTGGTACTGTGCATTTCTCTGCAGGGGATGCCATCCTCAGTATATGCATTGTGATAGTGCACTGTGCCTCTCTGTAAGTGAGTTGTTTTTTCAACATATTCACTGGCCTATCTGCAGTGTGAATATGTTGATGTTTTTCTTTTTCACTGTTGCAGTCATCACATTTGGGTTATCTGCCTGCAGGTAGCACTCAGCCGGCCTGAATACCAGAGTCTTCGGATTTATGCATCGGATGCTGTTGCTTCTTCCATTTGCAAGTGCTTGTCGGCTGACTCCTGAAATTTTTGTTTTCGAGTTTCAGACCTGAAGTCTACAAAAAGATAAGTACCGCGTTGGGATCCTTTCTTCTTGCTCTGTCATAAAAAATTAACAATTGTCTTACCTGTGGAAAGCAAATACCTCATAGAGATTTTCATTCTTACTGCATCACCTGTTTAGGCCCATACCACGACATCCTTTGCTGTCGGTTTTGTGCCTTGTTCAACTCCTGAACTATTTGTCATCTGGCTATTTTTGTAGATAAATACTTTCATTCTCAATCTCCATACTCCGAAATGGCTTCCTTAAGCCGTCCGACTACCAATCTTCCGAGAAAATGCAAGGATAAAGACAGAGACAGACCGCTTAGGTCCATAACTGCCGACGACGCTATCGTTAAGCTAGTCGCCAGTCCGCCAGCACTCAGTGAGGTGCTTTCGCAGCCCCTGATACCAGTTAGTAATGATTCACAGGCCTCTACTGAGACCCATTCAGAGTCCGGTATGCCACAAGATGCTTCTTCAACTATGGAACCTGTGGATGTCTCTACCTTGGATGGGTCCGGAGCTACTGTGCAGGCAATGGCTTCTGAGGGTGTATTCAGGCCTACCGATTTTCATATTAAACTGAAGATTTCATTTCAAGCTAAGAATTCCGAATTCCTCAGGCCTGAAGCTCACACTAAGCCTAGAAAACCAATGACCAAAGCGCATTCTCAGGCTCATATGCCTCAAAAACAAATAATTAGAATGGCTGAAGACCTTATTACCTTAATTAGGGGAAGCCAGTCTTCCCCCTCTAAGAGACCTAGAACTGATTTTCTTTCTGATTCTTCTGAGGAGGAATCTGATATATCTACTCCTTCTGACTACCAGGATTTACCCTTATCTACTTATGAGGATTCTGATGCAGAGGATTCCATTCCCTCTGCTTCCCCTCCAGAAGATTTTTCTTTTGAGGAAACCTTGCCTACCCTTAGGGAGCATTTTCGCTGGGAAAGCCACGACTTTTCACAGTTCAAAATGAGACTTAGGGAATTTTTAAACCTGCCTCAACACAGGCCTCTAGCTGTCACTTCTGTTCTGGAGATTGTAGATGACGTTTTCTTGGAATCCAGCCTTACCACAGACACTTTGCCTCCTGCTCCCAGGAAACCTGACAGGTACTACAGAGTACCTGACTCTCACAAATTCCTGTTCAAGAATCCTACTGCCGATCCAGAGACCATTTCCCAAGGACCAAAAGGCATTAAGGCTACAACTGCCAAAAATCCTACCCCTTCTGATAGAGATTCTAGAGCTTTAGACTGATTGGGTAAGAAGGTATATACTTCTGCTACTTTGGCCATTAGGGCTTTAAATCGCCAGTTTCATATGTTAGTCTCAGCAGCATATTATGGGATTAATTAAACAGAAAATTATGTTGATTCCTGACTGTGCTGAACACAAAGATTTACAAGAGTTAATGCATTCTGCTGACCAAGTAGATTAACGTACTTTGCAATGTGGTTTTGATGCTTTAGAAGAATCTTGCAGGGCTGCTGTTACTGGGTCTGTACTTAGAAGGCATGCTTGGCTTAAGGAACAAAACTTGCCAGATCATGTTAAAGCTAAATTACTGGATGCACCCTTAAACCAAGAGCGCATTTTTTGGCAACAAAGCAGACGTCCTCAAAAGGATGGAGGAAAAAGCTAAATCTATGCAAGCTGTTAAAGATTTCTTACAAGTACAGCCACCTAAATTCAGTAGACATTTGCCTTCAAAGAATTGGTCCTTTCCAGTCCCTTCCAGGCCTTCTCAGTCCAAACCCAGGAGCAGCAGACCACCAAAACTTTAGTCTCAGGCTATGCACAGATCTAAGCAGTGGGGGGCCCCCACTTCCAAAGCAGGGAGTAGTAAGCCACCCCCCATGGAAAAACGGTGCAGTGACTTATCCTTAACTCTTCCAAGCCTTGCTCAACTACTTGCTTCCTTAGGAGGAAAGCTCGCCCTGCATGAAAAAAACTGGGAACTCATTACCCAGGACAAATGGGTTTTAAACATAGTTTCCCTAGGATACAGATTCCACTTCCACTCACTCCCATCCCCAAATGGATGGCCAGACCTCCCCCCAAACCAGTCCCAGCGGAACAGAGGGGACAAGATTTTTATTCGAGTGTTCCTGGTTCCCAGAAAAGAGAACTCCTGGCATCCTATCCTGGACTTCTCTATTCTCAACGCCTTTATGGTGTTTCCAAAATTCAAAATGCTAACTCTTTAACAGCTTCTTCCTATGTTAGCCAAGAGTGCCTGACTGGCAACTCTAGACTTAAAAGAAGCTTACCTGCACATCTCAATAAGGGAATCCTGCACAAAATACCTACGCTTCAGGGCAGGCTGCATGCACTATCAGTTCTCTGCACTTCCCTTTGGCTTATCTACTGCGCCCAGGGTATTCACAGAGTGTCTAGCTACATCCATTGCATTTTGCAGGCAGAGAAATATTCAGATTTACCCATACTTGGACAATTGCTTGAGTCAGGCAGAGAGTCAGGACTTGCTATTACAACACCTGGCATTTGTAAAGAAACTTCTAACCTCTCTGGGGTACACCATCAATGAGAAGAAATCACACCTATTACCCTGCCAACAGATTGTATTCCTGGGAGCAAGCTTGAATACATTCCTCACTCCAGAGAAACAAGTTCATTTGACAACCTACTTCAAACCACTGGCCACAAAAACCCAGCTATCTGCAAGAAAAATCCTGCAAGCCCTGGGATTCATGGCCTCTTGCATTCTGTTAATTCCATATGCAAGACTGCATATGAGGAAACTTCAGTAGTATCTAAAAAGTCTATGGTATCAACATTCTCATTCTGTATAGTGCTTTGGTTAGATATATATTGGATAAGGGGGGATGACCATATATTTTTGTTTCAGGTTTTACACATCCAGAATGTTAGCAACAGGATGGGGGACATAGTTAATACTACTGAAAATATGGAAGTAAAATAGATTTTGCGTTTAGGAGCACATAAAGGCTTGGGTTTGAACGATAGTGTTCCATTGAAGCCAGTGCTAAAATCCAGACAGTTAAAACAATAATATAATTTAAGTAAATGCTGTTTTAACATGAGAGGACTACATAAACACATGCAGGGCCTTGGGTCAATATGACAGTATTTCTTGAGCTGCTTTTAGTATAAATATTATTAAAGACAAGTACTTGTTAAAATGTATGTATTAAAGTATATCTATTTACTAGGTGGACAGCATGTGCATTTATTAGGCAGAATATATGTATTCATTACACTGTTGAGTCTGAACTGCTTATACTTTTATATATATATTTTTATGTTTATATCTATTTTTATTTATTTTATTTTATTTATTTTACATTTGTTGACCGGGATAGTCCGACTGGATGCATGTCCATTTTCAGCAGAGGCCCTGGGAGAAAAGCTCCAAGGGTAAGCAGATACAGCATTACATAATACCAGCATTCATAGATTCATAGGTAGATACTAGGCTATCTGCCCTAGGGCATTTATAAGCCTAGCCAGAGTGTATTTGGCTTCCGCCTCCCTATTAGATTAGCCTACTGTGCCTCTGTAAAGTAGGTCACAGAAGGTACCCTTTTAAGATCAGTTTACTGTGCCTCTGTCTAGCAGGGACGCAGAAGAGATCCCAGGGGTAAATTTACGATTTCCCATCCACGCGTCCAGATTTCGCTTGAAGAGGGTCAGTGAAGGGGCTATGTCTAACAGGAATTGGGATTCTATTCCAGAGTGAGGGGAGCCTCTGGGAAATGAATATGTCCCTCCAGCATGTCCTTTTTATTTTTGTGCTGAGGTTTAGGTCCCTGGAGCGTGTAGCTCTAAGAGACTTGGATTTTTTGAGGTGGAGCATGTCCATTAATTCTGGGTTTGACATGGCTTTGTACATCAGGCATAGATCGCCTCTGAGTAGGCGGTAAGCAACTGAGTAGAGCTGGAGTTTCTTTAGTCGAGCTGCATAGGACATCTGTTTGTAGCCCATGATCCTCTTGGTGAGGTACTTTTGGGGTCTCTCCAGTTGCTGCAGGTGTCGGGTAAGGTACATCCCAAAAGGTGCATGGTATTCAATTATGGGCCTGATGAGTGACGAGTAGAGGGGCACAATGACCTCTCTTGATCTAGATGCGTGATAAGGTGGGCTATATAGAAGGTCTTTCTAACCACTTTGGCAACGTGATTATCAAAGGAGAGATTACTATCTACGTTGGTCCCCAAATCTCTAATTACTTCTTCCGTACTTAATGGATTACCACCTATGTGGTAATTTGTGGGCACCTTGTTTTTCCCAAAGGTGGTGGCTATGCACTTTTTAGCATTTAGCTTGTGGCCGTGGCTCTGGCACCAAGCATCCGTCTCTGTGAGACCCTTTTGGAGGATGCTTATGCCAGCTGGAGATTCGATTATGGCCCCCAGTTTGCAGTCATCTGCGAACTTTGTCAGCCATAATCCCCCCATGTTAGCCTGAACCTCAGAGAAGTATATACCAAACAAGAGAGGTCCCAGAACTGAGCCCTGTGGGACGCCTAACTGGTTTGGATTCGGACATGGCACCTGCGATTCTGACCATGTGGGTTCTATCTCTGAGCCAGTTTGCAACCCATTTTATGATATAGGGGTTGATATTTAAGCTGGCAAGCTTATTTATGATGCCCGAGTGGGGTATTGTGTCGAAGGCTTTTGTGAGGTCAAGGTAGGCTGTGTGGACTACCTTGCCCTCATCTATGGCTTTGGTAACTGTTTCAAAGAAATCATCTAGGTTTAAGAGGCAAGATCTGCCCTTAACATAGCCGAATTGGGTAGGGTCCAGTGTCTGGAGGCTCCCAATGTCTTTGTTTATGAGTTCCGTGATAATACGCTCCATAGCTTTACAGACCAGACTAGTCAGGCTTATGGGGCGATAGTTTCTGGGGTCCGTTGTGGCACCACCTTTGTGGAGTGGGACCACTGTAGCTGTACGCCATTCTTTAGGTACATATCATGTAGTAAGGCTAAGTTTGAACAGTGACTTAATGTGAGGGTTCAGTTCTTCTTGGAGCTTGTGTAAGACACAGCCTGGGACACCGTCCGGTCCCATAGATGCTGCGTTTTTTGCTTTGGAGAGGGCAGCTTTCACCTGTACATCTGTGATGTCAGGGAGGTTACATTCAGTTGGGATAGGCATTTGCTCCTTTGGGGGGGGGGGAGGGGGGGAGAAGTTTGCGCTGAATCTGTCTGCCAGGATGTTGGTTATGTCTGTAGGTTCGGTATATTTTGTACCGTTATGCAACAATTCAGAGCATATCTGGGAGTTTCCGCCCATGTTCCTGACGTAACTAAAGAAGGTCTTGTGATTATCTTTAGTGTCTAGGGCAATTTTTCTTTCGAAACTGGCCTTTGATGATTTTATGAGGGATTGAAGTTTCTTGCTAATACTGATCAGAGATGCCTTCCCTTTTTGGGATTTTGCTCTGTCATGTAGTAGCTTCCTCCTTCTGTTGTATAGCTTATTTATGGCCGGAGTCCACCAGACTGGTCTCCTGTTTTTGGAGGAGTGAGTCTTGGTTTTATTTGGGATAGCACGATCCATGCATTCCTGCAGGTGCTCATAGAATGCATTTGTAAAGGATTCTGCGGATTGGGCTGTATTATCCTCTGGCCCAGGGGCTTTGAAGGATTCCACCTTAGTCTTGAGAAGTGCAAAGTTGGCTTTTGAGAAATTCTTTACAGTGATTTCCTTGGCTGGGGGTGGGGACGAGATATGGATGTCCAGGGAAATTTGTTTATGGTCTGATCTTACCAATGAGGGGCTTACCTCTGGTGTGGAACATAGAGTCCCCATGTTGGTGATGACCAGGTCCAATATGTTGTTCCCTCTTGTGGGAGTGATGACCAGTTGTTCCATTGCATTAGAGTTTATAAATTCAAGGAACCATTGGGCAAGGGTGTTTGGGCTTGAGTAGTTTTCCCAGTCAGTGTTTGGGTAGTTGAAGTCACCCAATAACATAGTGTTTGGAGAGACCTTCATATTCTCCAGTGTTCTCAGGAATGCCAAGTGAGGTTCCTGTAATAGGGAGGGTGTTCTGTAGCAGGCTACAAACTGAAAGGCAGTTTTGCCCGCTGTTAGTTGCACATGGATGGTTTCCGATGCTTCGTGCAGTGCCACTAACCTGGAAGTGTAGGTATCTTTGATGAATATAGATACTCCCCCTCCTTTTGTGCTTCGGTCCGAGTTTTGGGGCCGAAACGCATGGTATGAGTTATAACCTGGTAGTGCTGGGGTGCTGTCAGGAGCCTTGAACCAGGTTTCTGTTACTGCACAGACATCGATTTTCTCCATACTTAGGAGAGCCTCGAGTGCGTGCATCTTGAGGTTTAGACTTCTGGCATTGAGTAGCATTACCTTTAGTTTTTTTATCCTTGGGTTGTCTATGGAGGTGGGTTTGTCCTTTGAGCCTTGCCTAAAAAAGGCACTATGAGGGTGGCAAGAGCCTTGGCCAGTATCCGAAAGCCTAAGGGTGATGGGTGCAAGCCGTCCCTAGTGAAGCAACGTGGCTTGTTGAGCATGTCATCCCAGGCTGACAGACACTGGATCCTCTTTGAATGACACCAATACTTTAGCCAATTGTTGAAACTGATCATTTTGTCTTTGTACTGTGGCATCATTCTTGGTGAGGGCAAGATGCTCAAGGTCAGGGTCATACCAGCCTGAGCACATGGTCAGAGAGCTCCTCTATGTCTCTTTTCATGTAGTCCAGGGAGGTACGTCTCAGGTCATTCACACCAGCATGGACAATGACGGAGTCATACTTGTACTTGCTTTGGAGTGACGTGAGTGCTTGTGTTTTGTGGCGGATCCTGGCACCCGACAGGCAGCTTACAGTGACCTTCTCCTTGTTCAGTCTGGTGACCGGGACGTCAGTGTGCCGGACAATAGAGTCCCCTATAACAAGTGTATTTGGTGTGTTGTTTGGCCTTAAGGGCTGTGACTGTGAGGCACACTGATTTTGTGAGATATGTGATTCGTGGGTATTGTTGAGGGGTGGCTGTTGCTTGGATATCTGCTTAGGAGGTCTTTGCTGTTTAGGCAGATTTTTATTTAGAGCCTCCGAGTATGTGTTTGTGTGTTGGGTATGCAGATGCAATAGGTCTGTGTGAGACTGGATTTGTGGTGTAGTTGGTTACCTTTTCCTCCTGACTGACTGTGCCAGTCTTGGGTTGAGAGAGCTCTGCCTCCAGTTTGGCTGTGTAACTGCATCTCTCACATGTATTAGAGTTTGTTGGAAAGAGGAGATGGTTGTCTGTGTACATAAGGCAATTGTAACATTGCCTCAAAATTCCCAGATTCACCAGCTGGACTGGAGAGTAACCTTGAAACTGACCCTTGGACATACCAGATTAGTATAGGGAACTGGTTTTGTACTGATCAGATTAGAGAAGGAAACTGATTTTTCACTTGATCAGGAAGGACCAGTCGGGAGCCTAATACTTATGAGAAGTCAAGGAGGGTGTAGTGCTTTAGTTAGTTAGTGTTTCCTCATAAGAGCTGAGCAAGTGCAGGGCTTTAGAAAGAGAATAGAGTGATTACTTTGAGAGTTTGAACAGTTCTAAGGGAAAAAGTGAAGAGCAGACTTTGTGGAGCCTGGAATATTTTAAACCTGTTTAGCTGGCGCTGCCCGACGCTGCTCAGTGCGCAAAACAAGAATTGTAAGGTTTTTAGAGAGAGAGAGAGATCAAGGAGTTTAGACTTGACCCAAAATGGCCAATAAAACTACAGCTTCTTGGTAGTAACCACTCCTCCAGGGACAGGCAGGCTGTTCAGTGTTAACCACTCCCACTGTTGAACACAGAGACTTCCCTTTAGCCCAAGCAAGCACTGGCCTTCTAGAAACTTCCAAACAGTTCAGAACAGCAAATCTGTAACTGAACTTTCTTAACTTTCAGAAAGTGGGAAAAAAGCAAGATTTTTTTTTTTTTTTTTTTCTTTTTGTTGTAGTTTAAAGGTAGCAGAGATACACAAGCAGCAAAATAATCACAACAGTGCAATAAATGACCCCACACTTGAGTGCTAGGCCAAAATCAGGTAAAATGCAGTTTTTAGAGAAAAAAACGATTTTAAATTAAGTGCAACACAGGAAATGCAGTAAACAGGCTCTAGATGTGTTCCAAGTACTGTTACTGTTACAGATATAAACTTTAGCAAGCCGGAAAATGCCACAAAATAGGCGGCAAAGCAGTAAAACTTAACAACAATCAGAAGAAAATACTTAAAATCACAAAAGTGGCTCCTTTTCTTCTCTCAGCGTTTTCTCCCCTTGGTAGGTGCTTCAGCAACAACTAGCAAGCCTGAAAAGACGCCAAAACCACAAGGCAGCTGGGTTTTAAGAGAGACAGATCAAGGAGTTTAGAATTGACCCAAAATGGCCAATAAAACTACAGCTTCTAGGTAGTAACCACTCCTCCAGGGACAGGCAGGCTGTTCAGTGTTAACCACTCCCACTGGTGAACACAGAGACGTCCCTTTAGCCCAAGCAAGCACTGGCCTTCTAGAACCTTCCAAATAGTTCAGAACAGCAAATCTGTAACTGAACTTTCTTAACTTTCAGAAAGTGGGAAAAAAGCAAGACTATTTACAGTGATTAGATAAGTAGTAAGCAAGTTAAACAAGTTCCACAGGTTAGAGTTAATCCTGAGCGTAAATCAGGATTAAATTAAATTACACAGTAAACTGGTTAACGGATTTTTACACATTCTTGAGAGAGTTAGCCAGGCTTGATACATTGACATAGCCAGTTAAGTGCCAAATATTGTTTGTCTAGTTTTAAATTGACCTAAGGTAGAAAGTAAGGTAATATCAGCTGGAAGAGAGTTCCAGGGTCTACTTACAGAGTTTGCAAAGAGAGAGTCACCGGCTGTGTTGTTAATTTTGCTATTCTGAATTAGTAGTTTGTTAGAGGATCAAAGCGGTCTAAGATTGTTATAGGGGGTGATAATATTTTTAAGTGCAGGAGTATTGTCCGGATTATAGAGGATTTTATAGGCCATAATCAGTTGGTTATACTGGATTAGGCTGGGTAGTTCAAACCACCCAAGCTGATTTAGATTGATGCAATGATGTGTCCTAAAAGGCAGCCCAGTGGCAAACCTGGCAATGTGGTTGTAGCAAATTGAGAGTTTGTTAAGGACAGTCTTGTTTAAATTTGAGAGTAGAGGGGATGCATACAGAAGGGTTGAAAGAAGGTGAGAGTGAGCTATGGCAATTTTAGCTGGAGGGGTTAGGAAGGCTTTTATTCTGTAAAGTGACCCTAGTTTTTTATTGATGGTTTTGATAGTTTGGTTAACATGTAGGTTGAATTTTAGATTATTATCTATGATGACACCTAATAGTTTTGTAGAGGGGTCAGGGGAGATTATTGTGCCATCATTTGAATTTATGATAAAGGTGAAAGCGGTAGACCTATGTGTTGGTGAAAATAACAGAATTTTAGTTTTTTGGGGATTTATGATCAGATGACGTTCAGAAAGCCAGTTTTCTATTGTATTAAAGGTGGTCTGGGTAGCTGACCATAACTCTACTGGAGATGTGGCCGAGCAAATCAGAGTAGAGTCATCAGCATATTGGATACAGCTGACTTTTGAGATGACAGCATAAAGGTTGTTAATGAAGATGGAGAACAGCAAGGGTATTAGGTAGAAGATTAGAGAGTTTGTTCTGCCAGAAGACAGCCTGCTGTCGACCATTCAGGTAAGATTGAAACCACTGAAGGGCTCTAGTATCTAGACAGAATGTTTGCAAAGTGTGGATTAAAAATTGGTGATCAACCATATTGAATGCCTTGGAAAGATCCAAGAAGAGGGCTGAGTATATATTGTTATTGTTGCGATTATGGTTTATGGTATTGGTAAAGGCTAGGAGGGCTGAAGTAGTGCTGTGATGAGGATGGAAGCCTGAGTGTCTGCCATAAGGTGGTTCTGGATTAGGTGGTGCATGAGTTGTCTATGAATGCATTTTTCCGTAATCTTTGCAAGTGGAGAGAGTATAGCTATTGGCCTATAACTGGAGAATTCAGTAGAGCTGCCTCCTTTGTGAAGTGGGATTACATAGGATATTTTCCAGATGGTGGGAATTTTAGCTTCTGCTATGGTTCGATTGATTAGTATTGAGACGGGTTAAGCAATAGCATCAGCTGATTTTTGTAGGTACTCGGCAGGGAGTTGATCAGCAGAAAGTGTAGTGGGTTTTAATTTTTTGATCAAGGTACGGATAAGTGAAGTGGCGACTGGATGGAAGCTGAACGCGAGTAGGTTTCTAGGGGTGGTACTTTCAGGACCAGGGGAGCTAGGAAGGTAGTTGGCTGGCTAGGGCTTGAATTGTCTCAGTAAAGAATCGGTTAAAACTGTCAGAAACATCTTCAGGGGTTTTATCACTAGTAGCAGCAGGGATTGGGGTTGAAGTTTGTCCAGGATGTAGTAGATTATTTAAACCTGCCCAAAACTTCTGAGGGTTATTTTGATTTACTGTCTGTAAATTACAGTAGTATTGTTTTTTGTCTTGTAAAATGGATTTTTTAGTTTAGTTCCTGGATTGCCTGCATTTAATGTGATCTTGTGGGTCTTTAGAAGAATGCCATAAAGCCCATGCTTTGTTTCTAAGGGTAATTTTGAGTTTAGACTCTTTAGAAAGCCATGGCGCAGTTTTTCACTTTGTTCTCTTTGAATGAACAGGTGCATGCAAATCAAGGATCTCAAGGAATTTGTTGTTAAAGTATGATACTGCTTCCTCTAAGGGGAGGTGTTTTAGAATAGACCAGTTACATGAGTTTAGTTCTTGTTGGAATTTGGCAGGGTCAGAGTTTTTATTGTTTCTAACCTTTCTGAGTAAGGGTTGTTGGGAATTAATGGCTTTGTGCTTAATTACATATGTGAGAATGTGATTGCTTAGGCCATCAGAGAGGGTACCAGAGGTGTACAGTTGGGGGTGACTAGTTATGAGTACCCAGTCAAGTATGCTTTCTTTTTGGTTGGGTTTACCTATCCTGGTAGGGGTGGATATGATTTGTGTAAATGCATGCAGGTTAATATGGGTGGTTGGGGATTCTGAGGAACAGGTGCCCCAGTCTATGTTAAAGTCTCCAAGTAGTAGGGTTTCTTGGGGGTAGTGACATGATAGCCAGTGCAGAATATCTTCAAGTGTAGATATATTGTTACCTGGGGGAATGTACATACAGATGATATTAATGCATTTATTTTTATTACGTTGCAATGTGGTGGCAAGAATCTATGTACATAAGTAGTTACTAAATGGGGAATATGAGCATATGTATTTATTCATTGACTTTTTATGTATTTTATTTATTTATTCGTTGTCTTTTTATGTATTTTATTTACATTTATCCACATGTCCTTGTCTTTACACTTCATGTATGCAGTTTTTAAACAGAATTTTTCTGACTTTAGCAATTAACCAAAGGCAAAAGGTAATCATAGTAATTAATTGATTGTTGAGTGCTGAATTAACTTTGAGTGGTAGGATTGGTTGTTCTTGTAATGAATTAAAGTATTTAAGTGTTGTTGCTGTTTGAATGAACTGTCTGATGAAGTAATGGTTACCGTTGCAAAAGCGCTCACCATTTTTTATTAAAAAAGAAGATTTTACTTTGTCGTGGTTCAGCTTCTTTATTCCAGCTACCTTCCTACTGGGCACCTATGTTTCAACATTTTCAATGTTTTGGCTGGTTTGGATTCATTTGTTTGCTGCTTGTGTATCTTTACATGAAGATTTAGCCATGAGTAAGAAATATTTATATATGCACCCTGAACAGACACCAGCCTGGTTCACAACAGGAAAAACAATGCTTCTACTTAACAGTTAATCTGCAAGCTATCCTAAAACTATAGACCTATAACTTGCCTTAGGAAGACATATAAACTGTACAGTGGATTTGATGCCTCCAGAGTATATAGTCATTTAGAAGAAAACTCAGTCATGGCAGTAGAACAAAAGGGTAGTAAAAGAAAGTCATATGGAACAAAGGATCATTTGTTGTTAAATAAATTCAGATTCTTCCCTTTTTTACAGTTCTCCATTATAAGTATGGCATGGATAGACTACAGAAAAGCATTTGGCAGTATCCCACAATCATGGATAAAAGAAGGCTTAAAATGTATAGGATACACCCTTCCAGGTTGACTCTCTATCACCTCTGCTCTTAAAACCACAGGATAAATTATTATCACAGGGATAAAAATCCAAAGGAGGATATTCCAGGTTGACTCTCTATCACCTCTGCTCTTTTGCCTTGTCCTTAACCCATTAAGCTGTCTACTTAACAGATTAGGTCATGGCTACAATTTGGCTCCCAGAAAACATCTTCTTTTTGTGTTCTACTTAAAACTGCATAGTTCATGAGATGAAGAATTCAAAGCAGAACTGCAAGTGGTCAAAACTTTTTCAGATGGTGTAAGAATGTAATTTGGTCTTGGTAAATATGCAAAAGCAACCTTTAAAGTAGGAAAGCTGCCGCAGTAAGAAAACACCAGTTTGGGACAGGAATGTGATGTAAAAGAACTTGAGCAAGAGGGAGTGTATAAATATTTGGGAATTGATGAAGGATCAACAATAAAACATGAAAAATGCAAATAAAACTTAGTAATGAATATTTTAGAAGACTTAAATTAATACTGAAAACAGCATTAACATCAGGAAACAAAGTCCAAGCTATAAAATAGTTTGCTCTTCCTGTCCTAACATGCAGTTTTGGAGTGACTGACTGGCCCCAAAAGGTGTTGGATAGGTTGGACAGGAAAACAAAAAGGATGCTTCATGCTCATCATTTGATTTATAAAAATCAGTGCATACCAAGACTATATATTCCCCTTTCTGAAGGAGGTATGGACGTCCTGGAAGTTGATTACATGTAGAGATCTGCAAGTGTAGGACTGCATACATATCTGCTGACCTCACAAGAACCAAATGTAATAAAAGTTTTAAAACATGAGGAGAATAAGTCTAAGCTGACTTCCCTGCTTAGTTTAGCTAAACATATCAGTGTCAAGCGGGAATGGAAATCAAACCAGAAGTAGATAAAACTCAGGTAGCAACTGAATGTGCCAAAATACAAAAGAAAGAATATAAGGTGAAGGATCAGATGAGAAGGCAGGAAATGTGGAAAATGCATACATTTAGTGGCAGGTATAGAAAACTCTTGAAATAATTTCATGTTGATCAAGATCAAACACAGGAATGATTATGGAGAGGTGAATTTAAACCAAAAGATGAAATGTTAATATTGGTGGCTCAAAATAGTGGATTACGTGCACATTGGTTTACAAAGTCCATTGACATGTGGGAGAAACAAACAAATGTAGGTTTTGTAAATCAAAATTGAAAACAGTCACACATCTTGTTGCTGGTTGTGATATACTAGTGGCAGAAGGACTGTATGCTGAAAGACATAATAATGTGGCAAGACTGTTGCATTGGGGGTTGTGCAAATATTATTATACTGAAGTAGCTGAAAAACACTGGAAACATGAGCCACAAAGCATTCTAGAAAATGATGAGGTTTATATTACACGGGGTCATCCATTAGCAACAGTTCAAAAGTAGACGTGAGAAAAGCAGATGATGTCCATGAAAAGAAGACAAAAGTAGCACTGATCAGTGATATTGCTGCACCCAGTGATTATAGTGTCTTGTTACCTCAGAGCAAGAGGTTCTCCCGTTCGATTCTTGGCTTGGCTTGGGAGTACCTTCTGTGTGGAGTCTGCATGTCCTCCCTGCGGTTTGGGTAGTGTTCGAAAGACATGCGTGCGTAAATGGGCGTACCTTAGTTGAAGGTTGGGCGTCGAGCTGGCACCTCGGCGTTTCGTAAAAAAAAAAATCTACTGCCAATCATTAGCAGACCGGAGTTCCGCTTACCAGGAGAAAGCCAAAAGACAAACAACAACAGCAATGTACAGAGAGAGAGAGATTAAAGTCCTAAAATATCAGGATTTGCAGGCAGAAACAAGGGCAATGTGGAAGGATACCCAGACAGTTCCAATAGTAGTAGGAGCAATCGGTCTTATAAAAAAGAATTTACAGTCGTACTTAGATATGTTACTGGTACATGTAACTCCATATGAATTGCAGGAGGAGTCAGTACTGGGCACGTTGCATGTGCTGGAAAGAGCACTTCTGACAAACAAAGACTGAAACAATACTAATTTCATGAACTTTAGTCATACTTTGACTTAGGAATGGCGTCCATTCCCATCATGTTATTCGAAAACAAAAGACTTGGAGAAATTAAAAAATGACAAGCCTGAAAACTTGTAGAGTTGATTTTCAGAATAATAAAGAGATGCTTCCATTGCTTAGAATCCTGTAGAGGAGCACTGCAGTGTACTCTGGACATCCGTGGCAAGATGTATTGCTTGCATTGCGTGCATGACATGCTCCACAACATGGTATTGCATGAATAAATTGAGTAACAAGAGAAAATCATTGCAGGACCTGCCATACCACATAGCAGTAAAAGTGCATGGTAGTGGGTCAGGGGAGGAGTGAGCAGCAGCAGAGTCACAGTCAAGGCAGAGGTGGGTGCAGTACACTGCAACACTGGCAAAAGAGATGGCAATATGGTCTACAGTTTAAAGGCATGCCTTGCTGTGCAGGTTGTTGCACTTGCAGACTAGAGGTACCTGGATGGAGGGATTTAGTCAGGAACTGTTGTTTAATATAGTCTGTTACAGTGGACACTACTAACCTAGTGCTTCCCTACTGATGTATGGGCTGTTGGTGGCAAGCCTGTTCCCTCAGCCAAACCACCTCTACCAACACCAAAAGCTCCACACTCTAAGTGAGCCAGTTGTGTGTTGGTGGTCTACCCTTTCTGATGGACCTGTCTGTTACTATTGTCCACTACCTTTCTTTTTGCTCAGAGTATCATATTGACAAGCTGTCTGGTGCATCTGTTGTAGGACCTATTATGATCACCCACAGCATTTTACATCTTACACTAATCTACCAAATCTGATACTGTTTGCCTGCAGTATCTTTATACAGTAGAGGTATGCTATGTATGTGGAGGCCTGCAATCGCAGTTCTTTCTCCTGGCTGGTGACCTTTTCTAGGTGTTTTCTATCTTGGGTAACCATGCCATTGCCTGTTTACCTAAAGACAAAACATATTTAATGGGTGCATATTCTACACTGTGGCATGCAAATTGTTATGACCACAGCTACCCCCCCCCCAATGTGGACTTAGTTAACAACTGCAGTTACTACTGTAATCAGCCTCCACTCCCCCCCCCCCCGAAAGGCACTGCACTCTTTTCTGTACTTAGTCCTGGAACCCCCAATTGCATATGACATGTAGTCCCTGCAGTATCTTATGTTCATGTTTTGTTTTCATCCCCCACAAAGACCGACACTAATATGCCATACAAGTGTGATTGGACCAAGGTGACCATTTTGTTACAGGACCTAAATTGGGACACTTGAGGGCCACCCCGTGAAGCCAGTTCTGCATTCCCATTCTCCCAGCCCCCACAGGAGTGGAGATAAGCCAGCCATGTCATCTTGCACCAGGGCAGGCAGGTTGGCCTCCCGTCCTTTACCAGGCACTGTTGGGATGCCACTCTGTGAATAGCACCACCCAGGAGGCAAGAGGCCACATGACAGGAGGCTTGAAGCGATGCACATTTGTTGGCACCTGGCACCATGGGGGTGAGAGACTGAGTTATGTCCCAAAAAGTGCAGAGATGGGGGGATCCAGGGACATCTCCCCTGTGAGTTTGAAAGCCCTAGGTGCAAGGCAAAGTGAAGAACTTGTGTCACAGAAGTCTGGATGAGGGACTATCTGAGGCTTCGTGTCCCAGCAGAGTTCCATGAGTCTGGGAAGATCCCCTGAGAGGCTCCAAGAGCACGCATGACACTGCAAGATTTGGCAGCAGTTAGGAGGTATGTAACCCTGGAAAAGAGCTCTCTCTCCTGGTAGAAGTGGAACCCCAGAGGGGGTCAGTCCCAGTGGAAGTCTGGAAGGGAGAGAGAGAGAAGTGGAAAGTGACTGGTGCAGGACATCTCTCAACTGGGTGAGTGGGTATGGACCATGCCCCCTCTGGGATGGAAGTCTGGAAGGGGGAGAGAGGCAGATAGTGGCAGTCTGGGTGAACTCCTTCCTGGGTGATGGGGGGTCAGGCAGAGCTCTGAACAACAGAAGTCCTTATGGGAGTGCTAGGGTGGACAGCAGCGGGGACTGGGAGCGGGGTCAGGTACAACCCCCCCCCATGATGGAAGTCTTTAAGGGAGCAACTGATGAACAGTGGTGGGACCTGGAGAGCTCCTACCTGGGTGAGTGGTGTCAGGCAGAGCTCCCCATGATAGAAGTCCCCTTGAGGAAGCACCAGGGTGGATGGCAGAGGGGCCTGGAGAGTTGCTGCCAGAGTGAAGGCATATAACTTCATCCCATAACCGACAGCATTCTTGAAAAATCTCACAGTCCCCAGAGCTGCTCTGGATGGGAAAGCAGGGGGACTCTGAAGCCTTCATGAGAAACGATCTGCCCCTCAGTGGCTGAGAGGAGTTCCAGAGGAGCAAATGGGATTGGAGTGAAGCTCCC
Organism: Protopterus annectens; assembly: GCF_019279795.1. Lineage (NCBI taxonomy): Eukaryota > Metazoa > Chordata > Ceratodontiformes > Protopteridae > Protopterus > Protopterus annectens. The sequence continues at coordinate 1,976,793,739 of NC_056733.1, read as the reverse complement.
CTGAGAAGGTCCAAGGGCATGAGCGATCCAGCACGATTTGGCAGCCTGTGGGAGACATGCAGGCGGTGGAGTCCCCTGACATGGGGGGCAATGGCTGGGGAAGGTCTCTTGGTCAAGTCAAAGGGGAGGACTGTAGGGTTTGCCCTGGCAGAAGTCAGTATGGGAGCGCCAGGCAGATGGGTGTAGGACCTGGAGAGCTCCTGCCTGGGTATGTGGGGGTCAAGCAGAACCCCCATGATGGAAGTCCTTGAGGGAGTGACTGACTGATGGTGGCAGGGCCTGGAAGGCTCCTGCCAGGGTGAAGGCATCCAACCTTACCCCATACCCAATGGCATCCCCTAAAAATCGCAAAGCCCCCAGAACTGCTTAGGATGGGAAAGCAGGGGGACTGACCACCCTGGGAAGCCAAGTCACCATTCAAACTGAGTGGTCTTAACTGGGACATTTCTGTGTCCCAAAGACAGTGTTTGGGATTCCGGGACAGAGACTTTCAAACTGGGACTGTCCTAGAAAAATTAGGACCGTTGCTCACCTTGGATTGGACACAAGTTACACATGCAACAAGACATGTTTCTTAGTTTTCCTGACAGCCACCACAGCATTTGTAGCTCCGGATGAGATACTTTTATTAGGCAGGATTCCTTCTGTAACCCTGTAGTGTTCCTTTCACTGAGCTTTTATTCATGTTCCTCTATACTTCTGTTGTACAGCTGTAAGCTGTGTTGCTCAAGGTGGCATTGATGCTTCATTCTGCTTAAATGCAGGCAGTTAACATGAAGTTTGTGCAGATTAACAGCTTTGTTATGTGTGAATCACTTCCTGTGTGCAGTATGCTGTCCATACATAATGGGGTGAGCCTTGCTCATGCCATTTATTAGGAAGCATCTGAACTCATTATTCATGCATAAGGCATGTGCATGCATGTAGCAGCATGGTGCTGTACTACTTTGCACAGTAAATGATTCACAAATGTGTCTATTCACATGCTTGCCGCTGTGTTCATTGTGTAGACCTATTGAATGACAATAGCTGCTTGTGACTGTTAAAAGAAGAGCTGCTGCAAGTTTATTTATTTGATTCTGTAGATTGGAAAAGTCCAATTGTGTGTCACCTTCTCTTTGTGGAGGCTCGGGAAGAACATCTCCATACAACACGTTCAAGAGTGAGACATACTATATACAATATAATAAGCATTATAGGATACTTACAATAAGGAACAGTAGATATGTTAATACAATCATCATTGGAGCAGAGTTAGTTTCTCTGTGCAGATGTGTACATTTTTTTTTCAAGAATAACATTTAACAGAGTCGTCATAGATATTACATCCTTTGTGCAATCCCCATGCATGGTGCATTGACTTTTTCCCCTGGTGACTGCCCAGTTACTTATTTTTAAGCTGGAAAACAGGATATAGAAAGTAAGAGTCCAAATCTTTATTATAAATCTGGTAGCAGTCCAGTACAAGGTTTGCATTCCCTTGATATTTTATTTTGTTACTGTATAAGCATTAGATTCTCTCTCTTTTACATCAAGCATGCAATGTTGATTTATAACAGTAGGTAAAAAAAAAAGGGTCATTCTACCTCTGTGTTGATATATCCCTTTGTGCCCATGTCACACAGTTTACGCATTGCTGTGCCAACTGGTTAGAAGACTGAAACCCACTACTGCATTTACAAGTTGGATAATTATCACATACTTGTGATATCCCCCTCAATTACTCTGAGAGCTGACCTATTTTAGAATTAACGATTTCACATTTTGTAACTTTCAGCCGTCTGCCTCCCTAATCATTCCACTGTTCTTTTTATTTCCTTCCAGTATATAATGTACCATTCCTTTTTGACTAACAATCTTCGTCCTCTCAGCCAGCGTACTTACCTTATTCTTTTTTGTTTTCAGCCTACTTTTTCATTATTCAAACTTGTATTAATGCTTTACAACCTACCTTTCCCTTTTTATTTTATTTTTTTACCTTTGGATCTGACGTTTCCCTTTTCATTCTTCCGTACAAATGGGTCTCTGATCTGATTCTCAGATCTGACTCAGCCACATCCACAAGAATTGGGATCCAAATCTCAAGTTTCTCCCTATACCCATAATGCCCTATTCCATCCCCATCTCCTCAGATCTTGTTTGCCACCATTGTGACAAGTCAGATCATTTAAATCTCGAGCATGAGATAAATCCTTTTACTGTTTTTCTTGTTAAAGCTAGTTTTTTGGACTTATTGACATTACAGTCATTTCCAATTCACCTTCTTCCTCCTATTTCGCTTAGTTTTCACTGGCGTTAGGAGTTTTCCTGATCAAATATCTACTTTTTGGTGCCTTATCAGTACTCTCTCTATTTCTTCTTCTTTCTGTATTGATACAGAAAAAATTGTGTGTTTACAGTTTACCAACGCTTGTTTAACTAGTTTTGTGCCCTAGCTGTAGGAAGTTTAGTGTGTGTAGCTCTTTACACTGTTAAGGTTTGTTCTGTTTTGCCAGTTGTACTGTTTTATTATATATGATAAAGAGAAACCCACTGGTTTCAAGGAATTCACTTCTTGTGGGCTTAAGATTCCAAATTCTGATGCCCACAAGAAGTGAGTCTGTTGCTTGGAGGCTAATCATTTAAAGTCTACCTGTGAAATATGCACCACATTTAACCCCAGGGCCCTTTCAGATTGGCACAATAAGCTCATTCTTAAAGGTCTGTTACCAGCTTCTTCTACTTCTGGGGCTCAAAGCCCCTAAAAGTTCTCTCAAGGCTCCATTGATTTGAAGAAAAGAGCCCTCCAGAAATTTCAGAGGGCCTCATTGGAGCCTCCTGAGGAACTCAGAAAAACTTCATATTTGACCGCTTTGAATCTGAAGACCATGGGGCCTACTTCAGATCCACAGGCTTCGTCAGATCTGACAGCTCTTGTCACTGTCTCCAGTTCTGTAGTTTCCTATTCATCCTAATTGGATCCGATAGCTAGGATCCAATCAGCAACGTTTGTACTAAAGCCAGTTTCTCTGACCCTACCATCCCATCTGTTTTAAACTCCAAAGAAATCTTCTAGACCTGTTTCCTCAGCTTCATCCAGATCCTCTAGGAGCTTGATATAGGCAGATATGGACAGGATGATGCGGAAATTTCTTAGGGCTGTGATCCAGACGGGGGTCATGCCAACTCCGTCCCCTCTCGGATCTGTGAATGCACCTGCCCATCATATTCTATCTCTTTCTCTGATCTGACCTTTGGTCTCTGAGTCATAGGATCCAGGATACTTGAGAAGTTTGGCATCGGATCCGAAGAAGCGCCCTTCCTCAACTCAGATGGTATCCCTGACCAGCCCTGCTCCGATGTCTTTGGATCAGAGAGGTCTGTGCCAGGTCCGAGGAGGATTGGTACGGCTCCTACTTTGTCGGATCCTTCCTGTCCTGTCCCCTTGTTGCTTTGGCCCTGGAGAGCTCGGGTTCGATTCTCTCAGGAGGGCTCAGATCCGGGATGGGCCTTAGCCTTCCTTCTTTGGCTGCTTCATCTCTGAGGAAAGGGGGTTTCTACACCTCCATCAGTTTTCCAAGTAGTAGAAGGGGCTTTCTTTTAACTCTCCTGCGCACCCCACAGAAGAGGTATCTAAGAAGGGAATGCGTAAGAGGAGGCACATAGACTCCCCTTTGGAGTCTCTCACAGAAGACAGTGATTTTGGTGAGGGAAAAGGGTCCCCTCAATCGCCACCTAGTGGTGTCTCTTTTGGGGTTGTCCTGGAAATTATCAAACAGAGTGGTGGCTGGTCTTCCCAAACCCCTTCTTCTGAAGAATCTGTGTTCTTGGAGGCTTTTGGGACTGGCCCATCTACATCTTGGGTTAACCCTAGCATAAGAACTTACTGACCTGGTTTCCCCAATGGGCTTAGAAGGAAGTGGACACCATTGAGCCCATCCCCAAGTGCCTGGATAAGTTTCTGGTTCCCCCTTCAGACAGGCCTCACTGCAGCAAGGGTATCCCAGTTGGTGCCTATCAGCGCTCCTGAAGTGCTGCCCATATCTCCCCCTCTGGAGGCAGTAGGGGTCATGTTTCTCTGCACCTGGATGCCTGTACAAATCTCTCAAAAATGCTTGGGTGCTGAGCATTATGTCCAGAGGTTACTGCATACCCTATTCCCTTCCACTCCATGTCCCAAGAAAGAAACTCCCCAATGTTCATACATTCAGAGGGATTACGCAACTCAAGAGATTTCAAAGCTGCTACAAAAAAAGAATCATCCAGTAGATCCCACCAGAACAAATAGGATTCAGAACTTTCCACTTATTTTTGGTACCAAAGAAAATGGGGGGACCTCAAACCAGTTTTGGATCTAAGCAGTGTAAATCAATATGTAAAGAAGTCAAAGTTCCAAATGGTTAAGGTTCAGTCCATCTTGCCTGTTCTGTGAAAGGATGTTTGGATGTGCTCTATAGATATTTAGGATGCATACTGTCATATCAAAATAGAAAGGATGTTTGGATGTGCTCTATAGATATTTAGGATGCATACTGTCATATCAAAATAGACACTACAGGAGACAGCTAAGCTCTGGCTGGGGAGCCAATTGCTACCATTTCAGAGCACTTCCCTTTGGACACAGCACAGCCCCCTAGGGTGTTAACCAAATGCATGACAGTCAGGGCAGCTCACTTGAGACTCGAAGGATTCCAGGTGTTGGCCTATCTCAACGATTGCCTCCTCACCACACCAATCAGGCATCAATTTCTATAAGCTGGAGATTACTTGCTTCAGATCTCCAACTCTGTAGGCATTACGATAAACCTTGCCAAATCAAAGCTGACTCCTCTACAGTCTCTGGAATTTATAGGAACTCAAATGGATATTATGCCTCAAGTGAGCTTATTACCCCTTCATCACATCATATCATTGAGAAATCAGGTGTGGGACTTACTGTGTCTTCCAGCAAAACTAGTGTTGCAAGCTCTTGGGTCAATATCAGCTGCCATTCGTTTTGTTCCTCTAGCAAGGTTCTTTATGCGAATCCTTCAGCAGACACTGGCAGTTCAATGGTCCATTCTTTACCAGCCTGTCTCATTTCCCATAAAACTCACTCCAATTTGCAAATGGTTTACCTTTAAAATGCTGATGGTCAGAATGTCGATCCTGCTTCTATGAACTCCGAACTGCGCTTGGTCAAAACCTCGAATGCTGATGTTCCAAAATGCAAAATCTTGCCCTCTTTTTGAACCATGTTAGCATTTGTTTGAAGGTGTGGCATGGTCGGAAATGTTGACATTCGATGTTTTTTCGGGTATGTGAAGTTTCTGCAGTATGGGTTTCGCAGAAACATTTCAGTGGTGAATCTTTTTGACTTAGTACAGTCAACATTTTAAAGGTAAACCTTTCCAAAGATTTTCGCTGATGGATTTAGTCAGGTGACCTCTTTCTGGGTAGGCCATTCTCCTTTCCTTCCCCAACAGCCACAATGACCATAGACTCTTCCAAACTGGGGTGGGCATTTCATGGGACAGATGGTCCAAGGCACGTGGTCCCCCTCAGAGACCAAGTTGCATATCAGTGTCTTAGAGATGAGAGCAGTCCTCCTAACATTGCAAGCCTTTCAGGACGTACTTCCTGTACAGACTATTGCGGTCCATACAGTCAACATGTCAGTAGTTTGGGACATCAACAAACAAGGAGGAGCCCATTCCTACCTGTTATGCAGAGAGGCCATGAGGGTCTGGGAATGGACAATCTCTTCAGACTGCTTTCTGATTGCAACACACATACCGGGGATAAACAAGGCGTTGGCAGACAGACTCAGCAGATCGATTCTGATTCCTCACAAATGATCCCTCAATCAAATGGTAGCAAATATGATCTTCAGCCACTGGGGTTAGACTTGCTGTGACCTATTTGCCTCTCCCCTCAACAAGTCCAGCAAGTACTTCACTCCGATTCCCCCCTCCGGAGGAGTCACCAAGGGATGCCCTAATTCACAATTGACCCCCGGGTCTCCTCTATGCCTATCGCCCTATCCCTTTTATGCCAGAGTTCCCACAGAAAGCAAGAAGGCTGAAGAGCTCAGTCATCCTCATTGCCCCCTTCTGGCCTTGACAGGCTTCATTCCCCTTCCTCTGGTCTCACTTGAAATGTCCTCCTTGGATACTGGAACCCACTCAGGATCTCCTACCTCAACTGTCAGGAATACACCATCCCAATCTCCACACCCTCAAACTGACCGCATGGTTTCCCCATTTCCCTTAATAGTCAGACAGTCCAGGCTCACTTGCCCAGTCTGTGACATTGACTTAGCTTCTCAGAACGCATCCACCAAGAGAGTTTACAGAAGCAAATGGAAAATATTTTCTGTTTGGTCTTCCAATCAGAATATTGATCCTTTTTCATCCTCTGTCTCTGCCATTCTCCTTTTACTGTTTACTCTTTTTACGCAAGGGGCTAGTTTTTCTACCATTAAACTTCAATTGGCAGCTATATCCAATGTCCTTACAAGAAATGAGTCATTCTCTCTGGCATCTTCCAGGTTGTGTAAACTTTTCATTAATGGTATTTTCCTCCTTAGCCCTCCTCCAATAAAATATCTCTCTCCTGCTTGGGATTTGACGGTGGTCCTTCAAGGCTTAACTCTGAAACCCTTTGAACTGGCAAACAAATGTGATGTGAAGTTTCTTTCTTGGAAAACAATATTTTCAGTAGCTATCACTTCAGCAAAAAATAAATTCGGAGCTTCAAGCTCTATTGGCTAGGCCTCCTTGCATCATTTTCCATAAGGATAGAGTGTCTGTTCGATTCAACCCTTCCTTCCTACAAAAAGTGGTTACTGAGTTCAATATTAATCAATCCATTCAGTTACCATTTTTTTTTTCCAAATGTTACTAATAAAGGAGAACATATGCTGCACATGTGTGATGTTCACAGACATTTACATTTTTTACTTCACAGAACTAAGCAGTCTTGGAAATCTGATCAGCTATTTGTGTCTTTTTCCCTAGCCGCTCGGGTCAAGCAGTTTCCATAATTACTCGAGCCAAATGGATCACTCATTGCATTATGCTGATTTATTCTCAAAAAGGTTTAGAGTTGCCTCATCCTCCTAGAGCTCACTCCACTAAATCTATGGCTACATCATATGCTTTTTCCTCAAGAACCTCCTTTGGTTATATCTGTGCTGTAGCCACCTGGTCCAGAAGTCATACCTTTGTTACACATTACAAGTTAGACATTGTGTCCAGAAGTAGAGCTTCCTTTGGTTCGTCAGTGCTCTGGGATGTCCTTCCTTGAAGTCCTCCCGACAGTTATGTAGCTGGGGACTCTGACCCATTAATGAGGAAGAATGAAAAGGACATCAGATTTAAAAGATATGTACTTACCATAACTTGGCATCTGTGTTGTCCATTTTCATTCTTTCTCACTTTCCCTCCCTGTCATCCCCTGGCCTTGTCACTCCTAGAAGGATCTTTGGGTGATATGGGAACCATCATGTTTGAGCCTCAGTCTTTTTTTTGGTGTCTGTTCTCTCTATAACACTGTAGGGCTAGGGCAGCAAACTCGATCTGAGGCATTGGAGATGGATTAAGGCATTATGGGTAGATGGAGGAGCTTGAGATTTGGATCTGAAGTCTTGTGGATGCGGCTTAATTGGATCTGAGGATCAGATCCAAAAGCCATTAGTGAAGAAGAATGAAAATGGACAACACAGATGCGACTTTATGGTAAGTACCTAACTTCTAATTTTCTCACCCCCGCTAGTCACTCTTTTGGTCTACCTCTTCAGCTGGGCTCCCTCTTCTGTCCTTCCTTCCCATATTCTTCTGAATCTAGCATTTCCTTTCCATTAAGTCCTTTCTTTTTCTTTTTTGTCTTTTCCTTTTTCTTTCCCTTTTCATTTTTCTTTTCCTTTCTAGTTTTATCATCTTGTTTGAGTCCCTTAGGGGCTTCCTCTTTTTTTCCATTTCTTTGTTATCTCTTTCTTTCTTGTTATCACTTTCAGCCATATTACTTTTTTGACTTTCCAGCAACCCCCCCTTATAACCAAAAAGGAAAATGTTTAGTGTGCCCGTTAATAACCACTTCTGTCTTACCAGTTGTCTCAGTTCTTCATTCCCCAAAAAATGTGACTCCTTATTCATGCTTGTTTACACCTTCACCAAATTCCATCCCTAGTCAGGAACATTCTGGCTAATCTCATAGGGTTATAAAGTATTTATGCATGCACGTCCATACAATACCAA
>NC_056733.1:1976455523-1976480523 GCF_019279795.1 Protopterus annectens | reverse complement strand
AGGTTCATCTCTCAAAGACTGCCCATACTCTGGAATAAGCTTCCTATTCATGTCAAGCAGAACACTTCGCTTGCCCTCTTCAAGAGAAATCTTGAGTGGATGGGTAACCGAAAGTTCACTCCAGGATATGGGCATTGTGAACTAACATTGGGTGGCATGGTGCCTGGGCAATTTTTGGGGGGCTAGGCTCGTAAAGGCTCCATTGCCATTAGCCTAGTACACACCTATGAGCATGTGACAATCTCCCATATTCTCCATATGTCTGGACTGTTGGGTAGGGTTGCAAGACAGAAGCATTTTCTTACACAGAAAAACATCCAGACCTGGCTAAAATTTGCAAAACAATACATCAAGTCTCCAAAAGCACGTGGAAAAATGTGTTATTGTCTTTTGAGACCAAGGTTGAACTTTTTGGCCACAATTCCAAAAGGTACGTTTGGCACTAAAACAACACTTCGCATCACCAAAAGAACACCATCTCAACGGTGAAGTATGGTGGTGACAGTGTAATGCCTTGGGGTTGCTTTTCTTCAGCTGGAACTGGGGCTTTAGTCAAGTTGGAGGGAATTATGAACAATTCCAAATACCAGTCACTTTTGGCCCAAAAACCTTCAGGTGTATGCTAGAAAGCTGAAGATGAAGAGGAATTTCACCTTTCAACACAACAATGACCCCAAGCATACATCCAGATCAACAAAAGAATGGCTTCACCAGAAGAAAATTAAAGCTTTGGAATGGCCCAGCCAGAGCCCAGACCTAAATCCAGTAGAAAATCTGTTGTGTGACCTGAAGAGGGCTGTGCACAAGAAATGCCCTCGCAATCTGATAGATTTGGAGTGCTTTTGCAAGGAAGAGTGGGCAAATATTGCCAAGTCAAGATGTGGCATGCTGATAGACTCCTACCCAAGAACACTGAATGTTGTAATTAAATCAAAAGGTGTTTCAACAAAGTATTAGTTTAAGGGTGTGCACACTTATGCAGCCAGCTTATTGTACGTTTTTTATTTTTTATATTTTTCCCCTAACAGATTTATTTTTCAATTGAATTGTACAGGTTATAGGTCACATTAAAGGTGGGAAAAGTTTTGAAATGATTTATTGTGGTCTCATTTTTTATATCACAAAAACTAGGCATTTTAACAGGAGTGTGTACACTTTTTATATCCTGTGTGTATGTGTGTGTGTGTGTGTGTGTGTGTGTGTGTGTGTGTGTGTGTGTGTATATATATATCTATATATATATATATATATAGATATATATATATATATATATATATATATATATATGTATACATACATACAAACAATTTATATCTCCATATTTCTGTATCTATATATGTTCATATTTACATAACTGAGAGACTTGCATGTTGTTGAGGGGTATTGTTTAAAATACCATGGTGGGAGAGAGTAAAATTCATTTCATTGTCCATTTATATCACAATGTACTGGAGATATTACTGGTTGTGGTAACATTTTGAAATATTGGGACCCACTAGACTAAGTAAAGAAACGTGGAGACTGAATGTCCAAAAGATCGGACTTGTACATACCAAGTCTGAGATGCCATTTATCATAATGTTGTCTTTTCTCTGAGGTATGGCGATTTCGGAGTTGATATATATGTTTAAGGGGTGTAGGGGGCTTGAAAATGAGCAATACCTTCCATATAAATTCAATACTTCAAAAACAAATGAGTTATAAGCTATTGTATGAAACTTTAGTTGCTGTTTAAGAAAATTGCCTGTGGTATTTGCTCTGAGTTTCACGTCTTGAGTGTGATATTCAGTGTTATTTATATTGCTAATTATACAATTAAGCATATATTTTCATATTTCTTTAAATGTTTCAGTAAACACATACTCAGAGAAGAATTTCTAGATGTGAAAGTTTGTCTGGTTACAAAAGTTTTCTAACAATATGTGCCCAAGTTGTACATTTCCCAAGATATGACAATTTGCTTGTGAAAATTAAGCAAAAAAAAATTTTGTGTTTATGTGAATTGTTAGTATATTATTTATGAAAATACTGTGAATGTATTGACTTATCATAGTAAAGAACTTATCTTTCTTATAGTGTTGTTATTTGTACAGTGTTAATAGCCTTTATTGTTCACAAATTATGTATATTTGTTTGTCGTGCTGTTTAAGTTGAATTTTCAGACAATGCTGTGGAATGCGAGGATGTGTTTTGGCTGATAGAGGTGTGACATTCCACACTACATAGGTGTTAATGAGTTAATACTATTGAAGGGTTAAATGTCAAACCAAGTACCTGTTTGCTAGGGGACTTCCATTACCTAATTATTGACGGGCATACTTCAGCTTTTAAAAATTGGTATGATTAGAGTTTCCTAGACTTGTTAATGTCAGTGCACTGGAGTAAATTGTAAAACTTACCCTCTAAAGGCTCTAATATCTTTGACCTGGTCCTTACCAACCTGGCCTCTGCCTGCACCTTACCACGCATCTTTTCATCCCTGGTTAAATATGACAACAAATCAGTTACCTGCTCTGTCAAGCTTAATGCTACAAACCCCACCATCAAATGAAACCATCTTTAGGGACTTTTGCAGGGCAAACCTACCTCACCTTGTGGAAGATGCAGACAACATTTCCAGCAATCTTCCCAAATGAACCCAGCTGAGAAGTCTGCCTCATTCACCTCCAGTTTTTTAATAGGCATATAAACAGCTGCATAGAAAAATCTGTACCATTCTGCCCTAAACATCATATTAAGTTCAGGAATAAGCCCCTCTTGTAGAACTCCTGCTTTAGTAATATGCATAACAAAAGAAGGGAAACAGTGAAAAGAAATCCACATCCTCCTACTCAAGACCACAACATAATTTACAAGCACTATTAGAAAATGTAAACCAGTGTACGAACTTCAGATTGCTACCAGTAGCAAAGGAAACTGCAAATCTTTCTTCAGTTATGTTAGAAAATTAAGAAGTAATGCCAACAATGCACTGAGCTTGAGGGACTTATATGATGGCTGTATACTGATCAACAGATTTATCAGAGTTCTCCCAGTATGAGTTTAGAAACTTTTCACAACAGCCTGAAAAAACATTTATTTGGGTAAACGTCAGTTACTGGTTAGTCACTATACTGCCTGGATGTTAGCAAATGAGAAATCTGGAGAAAGTAGGGAAAAAAACCAAGCAGAAAAGAAGAAAACACACTGGTGGGAAAGAGCCTTGCAGCTGTTCAGATTTCAGCTTCTTTACAGTAGATGGCTTCCTGTAATTTAGAGGAAAAATGTATCAGATTCATTCAGAGGTGTTTGGGAGACACTGGAGACGAATGACAAAAGTGCTAGAAAGAATAGAAAAATATCCAAGTAGTTATTTAGATGAGCTGATAAAACTGGAAAGATCAAATAATGAAATGAAGGAAAGACTAACTGAATGTGAGATTTTGTGAAGAGAACTGTTTCAAAAATAGTGCAGGTAGAAGACAGAATATACAGAGAAAACCTGAGATTTTCTGCTGTACCAGCGAAACTGAAATGAATAAATTTAACTAATTTTAGGAAAGTACAAAAAAGAAACCTGACTGGTATTCCACATCAGGATTTGTTAACTTAAGTGGCAGGTTTTGGTTATAGTCCATACTTGACCATGAGAAAGAAGCCAAGCCTTTAGTAGTAGATAGTCATATAGGCAGAAGGAGTTGCTCCTGGCAAAATTGTGGCAGAAGGATAAAGTATCAGCAATTGGGGATGCCAGGGTGTTTGTGAACATTTGTTCTGTGCTCACCGGGCAGAAAAGAAGGAAGTTATCCTTTCATTCATAGGATGTTGAGTTGCAGGTGTGAGATTCAAGGTGTCATATCCAGTGGTCTTTAAAGTATATATTTTCAGGAGGAGCAAAGGCATTTTTGGATGCAGAACAGGTAAAGGAGAAAAAAAAGACATTTACCCAGCAAAAGGTGAGCCAGCGAGTTGAAAATAATTTGGACTGTCTTTCCTTTGACAATGGAATAGCCTGTAGACAGAACTTCCCTTTAAAACATTTTCCAGTGCTCCAAAGGAAAATGATCGAGTGACAGTAAAAAAGCTCAGGAGCTGACTAGAAAAGACAGGAGAATCTTTGACTTGAACCTGAGGCCAGTGTTGAGTGGTCAAGTTGATGAAGAAGGCCAGTGAGAATGTGAAAGTGGGAAATAAAAGGATGAACTGTGTCATATCCATAAGATGCAGTTTAGACACGAGTACTTTGCTTCTGCAAGAAGTGAAAAATAAAAAGATGAAGTTTGTGGACTGTGTTGAACCCAAGGGAGGACTTTAAGTCTAAAAGGATAGTGAAGGAACTGAATATGTAACTGTAAGTAAAAATGTTTTTTCCATTAGTAACATGTTTATAATATATTTGTTAAATCAAGTGCATGTTGCACTGTAAACTAGTTTTGTAAAGTATGCAGAGGTACTTTAAATATAAGGTGGGGGGCTGAATTAATAACTGCTTTTAATGCCAGTGATGTTAAGGTAAGAAAGTACTTTTTTCATTTGTAATATGTCTGGGATTTATACTGCAATAAGATAAAGTCTAGTTATAACCTGTATAATGTGATTTCGGGCTGCTAGGAGGAAGAGGTTAAAGTGAACTGATCAAGTGTGTGTATATGAAATTATGGTGGTTCCCCTGCTGTTATGCATATAGGAAGAAGTGTGCATTAAAATAATATAAAATAATTTTCTAGCATTTCAGATGAGCTGTATCGTGCAATTGCAAGACCATTAGCTAGTCTTTTTATCTATCAGAAGAGCTTTGCACTTACAGACATAATACCTGCCTGCACAGGAAATTTAATATGGAAATGACTGAACCATGAACTTTGAGGCATCTGTTTTGGAGGAAACACTAAAACTGGTAGTTAAATTAGAAATAAACACTTCAGTGAAAACAAACAAAGTCTGATATGATGTGGGGAATACAAGCAGGTGCATTACTGGTAACATCAATCTCTTCAGTATAAATTACAGCAATGCAAAATGTATTCATTTAATGGTAGTTAGGGCACCCTTTCTTAAGGATAAATATCCATTAACTGAGAGGATGCAAGCTGTTTTTTCACATACGGGAGGTAAGTTTAGATGGGACAAGTGTGGATTTTGTGGGTGCATGATGGAAAAAAAGGCGGTAATGTGTTTTCAACATGATTAAACCTAAATTTATAATGGGTAAAGTCTGTGGGTATAGCTGTCTGTCTCTGGCATCTGCTCATATATGTAGGGGTACTTTCCCTTTTGAAAAGTGTACATAATTGTGTATGTGTGCTGTGAAACATTAATGAGAGCATGTCAGTTACAATCTTTATTTATTGCTTACTGGGGTAGAACACTGATCATATTTGACTATTTGGAGGCTCAGACTAGGTTACAAGCATAGTAACAGTAAAGTGACATTTCAGGTATAACTAAATTATACAGTATAATGACAAAACATAACATAGATGTAAAAAAATACACATATTTGCAAGAAGGTTTAAAAAGAAGTAGGATCAGGTGTAGACAATGCATAATACAAATATTAAGTGAGGTAAATGTGGTCCAACCAAAAGAATGGATATACTAGGTACATGCATGGAGTGAAAGTTTAGCATTGAAGAGAGTAGAAATTGTAGAACTCTAAGAGGTGCAGTTGGAAGTGTAAACCATCATGCAGAATACGTGAACATAATAACACTTGGTATCAGAAGTCAGAATGACTGCCTTTATCAAGATGAAATATTTGTATGTTGTGCAACTTATAAAACTTATAAACAAAGATAAGGCATCTAGGTCCAAGGAAGTCATTGTTCCAGTTTATTCTGCATTCATCAGACTTGTCATTGAGTACAATGCTCCCTTTGTTATGTACCTAACCAGGTGCATCCTACAATTGGAATGCCCACAGAGTTTTCTCACTAAAAGAATAAAGAGTATAATAAAGGCTATGCATACTGCCTCAATTTATTTATTTATTGATATTTGTTAACCAGGAAAGTCCACTGGGCCAATGACCCATTTTCAGTGGAGGCCCGGGGAGAAAAGCTCCATACAATCACATAAATTTTTACATAACATCAGCTTAACTTTGAAAGTCAAGAAAGTTTTTACACAATACAAATTGAAGTATATTTACAAGACAAATACATATTTAGAGAGGTATACAATACAAGAAAAATAAACCCAGTGTGTTAGATTTTTAGTAATTCTGTTTGTAGGAATACTGTTTAATCAATTATGTTTATTCAGCCGCAGAAATAAATAAAGCAAGAGAGATTGGATACGAAGACAGATAGTATAAATTACAACTATATCAAGTTAGTAAAAGTATTTGTAGTTTATAGTGGCCAAAACATTTAAGGTGGTTTAATTATATAACTACAAGAACAGACAATGTTATTGAGATAGTGTTCTTTTAGTGCAAATTTAAATGTTTTTAGAGAGTCTAGTTGAGTAAGAGAGAGAAGGGAGCACATTCCAAAGTTTGGCAATGGCATGGGAATAGAGACATTGTCCAGCTCTTTTGTTGGGTTTAGTTATGTATTTTGTCTGCTACAGGTTGTTGAGGGGAGATGTACACCTGGCATACAAGACATTGTCAGACCCCACCTTGATGGACCTCCTGGTTGTCTGTAAAACAAACAGCACCAGAATTACCTGTTCTAAATACTTAAACCTTGCTATAAATATGACCTGCTGGAGAGACAGGTATATATCCCAAAGACTACCCCTTCTCTGGAACAGGCTTCCCATACATACAAAGCAAAGTTCCTCACTAATTCAATTCAAGTGTAACTTGGACAGATGGATGGGGAACAGGAAATTCATCCATTGTTTGGCACATATGTCTTCAATGGAAACAGGCAACCTGTAAATGACCATATTCCAGGCCCCTGCTTGTAAATATTTCATCTCCCAAGCCCCTGCTTACACTTATCAAGTGTACTAAAACTTGTCAGAGATTTGGGATACATGGCTAGGTTTAAAAAGATCCTTGTGGTATTTAGCGTAGTAACCACCTATGAACATGTTTCATGGCATGTGAATGGCTTTGTAGTTATGGACAGAAAGCAAATAGAAATACATTATATTAAGGCATGTAGAATGCAAATAGCAATGTTACAGGAAACACACACCTGTAGAAATGAGCACTTGAAAGTGGAAAAGAAAAGATTTCATTATAGTTATTCAGCACTGTATCAGGAACAAAGGAAGAGAGGTAATAATACCCATTGCAAGAGAGGCTGCAGTAGTGGTAGAAGAGAATAAAGACAATGCTAGATTTGTAGTAATAAGGGTGTTTGGCGGGGAATGAGGAGTACATTGGCATTTACTTGTATTCCACCTAAAACTACTTTTAAGGAACTTCAGAGACTTATGGGAGAGGTAATTAGCTACCAGCAAGGAATATTGTTCATGCATGTAGACTGGAGCTTGATATACAATAGTGAAGATATATCAGAGGGACATAGAAGGGGAAGTGCTAACAGCTTTCACTCATGGTTTATTTATCACTGTAGAGACAACATATAACCCCAATGAAATACATCTGCAACCTATGTATTACTCTTTAATCTTATGCCTAATATCTGGAGGAATGCCATTGTTCCCCTGGTACTGACAGCTTTCACCTATGGGTTGTTTACCACCGTAGAAACAACATCAAAATCCCATTGAAACACATCTACAATCTGTGTATTACTCTTAATGTTATGCCTAATATCTGGAATAATGCCAGTATAAAATTTCTTAAGAAACTCAGTCCCTCCAACCCTTCAGATTTTTGGCACATTTCTATTCTCCCTCCCTTAGGAAACATTTTGGAAGAATTACTTCATTTGCGTCTTACTCAGTACATCAACCGGTACCACCTTCTCTTTCAAAGGCAGCATGGCGTTTGATCTGGTCACAGTATGTCCACAACTATCTGGACATTCAGTGACGATATTTCTCTCTCTTTTTTTTAACCATCTTTGTTGAATTATCACTTATGACTTGTGACACAAGCAACCATACATTTATATAAACAAAAACAACCCATAGTGACATTTTTTCAGTTGCAAACATTATAAATCACATACAGTCTTCTATGCAGTTATTGTCAGTTAAACTTTACACAGCTCATTCAATTCCTGCCTTCCCTTACACATCATTCCTCCTCTAAAATATTAATTCTGCTTTTATTGTTCCCAGAATTTCTGTCTCCCGTATGTAGTTTTCTCCTACCCTTTTCTAAAGATGCCACTTCCAGTTATTTTATCTGTTACTATGTTCACTTTTTGATTTCCTTTTTCTAGTAATTGCCTTTATTGGCAGCCACCAGAATTAAAGTCAGCAAGGCCTTACTATGTCTAGGCAATTCTGATTCTGTATCATAGTTGAAAAATAATTTCCTTAGTTACACCAATTTGCTCACATAGTATTTCTGACAGAGTACTCTGCAGGAAATTCATAAAGTCTGTCAACGCATTACACACCCAAAAAAATAAGTTCCCAATTAAATCTTCCCCATCACTCCTCCAACATTTGCAATCCACTTGAGGAAAAATTCTTTGGAGTTTGCTTGGGGTATAAAATACCTATGCAAGCACTTCCAAACAAAGATCATAAATCCTCTGGACTTTGTTGGATATTTGTGAGCCATACCTATATCCTCCCATTTTTTCTTGGTGAATTGCTTATCCAATCTTTCCTCTCAATCCTTTCTAACCTCCTCTGATTGATTCCTATATTTATCATGCAATTTTTTTATGCCCTACTAATTATCCCTTTTTTAATTGCAGCTTCTGCTGTAGGTTCCAGTGCTGGTCTTTCACTTAGGATCACCCTTTTCCTTTGTTTTTGTCTATACTTTGATTATCAATCCTTGATAGGGAAGGCAATCTCTCTAGCCTGTAGTCCAAATGAATTATTGGCCTTTCCACTCTATTACCTTTCTCTCTCTCTAATTATTTGCTCCCAATACCTTAGTTCATTTACCAGTTTTCTCCAATAAATTCCAGCCCCCTCTTGCCTGTTCTCTGTACCCCTAATTGCAGCCATCCTTATCGTCAGAATCTCATTCCTCCATTCTGGAGTTAGCATAGTTGTTAGCACACTTTCTGCTACTTTATGAATGTAATATTCTATATGGTAATTGTTATTCTTCTTAAGGATCTGCAACCAAAAGTCTCTCCTTATTTCTTGAGCTTCCCCGTTTCATCATCATGCCTTTCCACTTTGAATTATAGCTTTCAGCAACAACATTCTTCTTGGAATGGACAAAGGCGCAATTACTGGAGCAGTTTTTATTGACCTCACTAGAGCCTTTGATCTTGTTGATCACTCAATTCTCTTAGACCATTTTATTGACATAGGCATTAGTGATGACACACTGCCCCTGTTCAAAAACTATATCTGTAACTGCCACATCTCAGTTCATTTCAATTCTTCTACTTCTGCATTAGTCCCTCTGCAGAAATATGTCTCTCAGGGATCTATGGCACCTCCCCTCTTTTCTGTCTACAGTAACAGACTTTCATTTGACCTGCCCATCTTCTCTGCTTTACACTGAGGGCATTGCCCTATTCTACTCTAACCATTGTCTCTCCTCTTAAACTTCAGGCTGATTTTCATGCCCTTATTCAATGAGTCTGTGATGAGCAATTACTGCTAAATTGCTGTAAATCAAAAATAATGCTTTTTGGCACAAGGCAAAAGCTCACTTCTATCTCAAGCCTCTAAAAATCCTTGATTATCTTAACACCATTGAAAATGTCACTTCATTCGCATACCTATGTGTTTTGTTGGACCACTTCCTAAATTTCCAACTCTACCAGCACTACACAAGCAAAAAAAAATAATCTCTCTACTGTACTGGGTTAATAGGATCTCCCCTTTTATCTATCCAGACCCTGTAGAAATGTGATAGGTAAAGGCGTCTTACTGGCTCAGCTGGAATATTGTCTCCTGCTAATTACTGCAGTGCAGCTCCTAAAAGAAGTATGTCCACTATTCAGGCCATTTCAGTGCAATTTGCAGATTCATCACACTCTCCCAAAGAAATGAGCACTACTAAAAAACTATTGAAAAAGCTAACTGGCCATCTGTGAAGCAACATTTTGACTCTCTACTTGCCTCTCAACCATTTAAACCTATCCAGAATTGCACCTTCCCTCTACTGTCTTCCAGACTATATTCAGAGGTGCCCCAGTATGCAACCTTAGACATCTTAACCACTCATGCCCCCCCCCCCCAAAACTAGGCTTTGCACAGACCATGCTTTCTCAGTCCTTGGTCCTACACTATGGGAATCTCTCCTCTCTTTTCTTAAAGATCATTCCTCTTACCCTATTTTCTGTTTACAAATAAAAGCACATAGATTCATAGATTTTTACTAGGCTAATGACCAGGGGACTTTTGCAAGCCTAGCCAGGTTTCCCCGAAGGAATAATGATGCCCTGTATCCAAATAGGACAGTGAAGGCCAGGCTTTTATAAGCTATCTCTGTCCATAATGGCCATGGGTGCCAGACCCAGTGTAAATTTCCTGTTCCCCATTCACTGGTCTAGGTTGTACTTAAACTGGGTAATGTACGAACTCTGCTTACCTCTCCGCAATCTATATGAGATTGAGTAGAGGAAGAGGGCATTAAGGTGCTCTGTGTAAGGCAGGTTTGTTATGCCTTGTATTCTTTTTTAAGGTACCTCTGAGGTTGCTGTAGTTGCTGCATATGTCTGGTTAGGTATATAATGAAGAGAGCATTGTACTCAGTGATTGGTCTGATAAGAGCAGAGTACAGTGGGATAATGACCTTTTTGGATCTAGATGCCATGCCCTTACGTAACATAAAAGGATTTCCTCAACACTGTGGCCACATGGTGAGCAAAGTTAAGGCTACTGTCTACATGTGTACCCAGATCCCTAACAACTGAGTAAACTCTTAGGGGCATATTATCAACATGGTAATTAGCCAGAATGGTTGACTTCCCAAAGGGTACAGTTATGCATGGCTTTGGCACCATTGGCACATTTCAAAGCTCTAGGAAAATGCAATTGCTGTCTCTCTCTGGTCATATAACTTAACATTTTCATTATTTTCTTCTGTCTATGTACCATGCTCTGACTTTTTTGATTATGATTCTTTCAGTGTACCAACTCTTATGACATTGTGTATTTAATGCATGTATATACTGTGTTTTTTTAGTCATTCTGTATGTCATTTATCTATTGCCTTTATACACTCAAGCCAACTATGCTATACATTTTGTATATAATATGTGTATAATGTCATGTATCTGTTGTGTTTTCCCCAGGTTGAGACTGAAATGGGTCCAGTGGGATCAGTGCTCTACCCCGGTTAACAAATTCAAAATAAATAAATAAAAATAGAATAAAAGAAAATCAGTGTCTGAATAAATGTATGAGAATATGTGGGACTGAAGATGGAACCGAAACAAGTTTACTTATTATTCCCCAAGGTATAGTAACTTGGTTAGACTGGCTAAAAGTTATGTTTCATGGGAGCATAGGTATTTAATTGAAAACTTCGAAACATATCAAGTAAGTATTTCAGGTAATGCTCCATTAAAGAATAAGATTAATATGCAGGATAATCAAGTAAAAATGAGACACTGGCTGTTTCCTACTTGACTATTAAAAGAGAAGAATGTAAATAATGGTTAGTGGAAACGATTCAGCAGTTGTTAGGGAAGATACAGATTTCTTCAGAAAAGATAGCTGAGGAGAGGGATAAAATGAAGATGTAATTTAAAATGTCCTAGAAATGACAAGAAGAGATATGGGAAATAAAGATTATCGAAAGTTGAAGTATTGCAGGTGAAAGTGAATCTTACAGATTAAGAAGACGAGTAATTTTTGAGTCCTAAGGGGAAAATAAGGGAATATTTGGGTAATATACATGAGCTTAGAAAGATTGCTGTTAGGGAAGTATTTTTGACAACAACCCCCCAGAGCACAAAAAGTATTACCAGAATGACAGCCAAAAGAAATTAGAAAGGGTTATTGTCAAATATAAGGAGCCTAGGAGTAGAAAAATAACCACTTAAATATGCCACTGTTAGAGGAAGATGATCCCCAATAATTAATAACTAAGACGATAGAGGATGAGATAAAAATCCTGATATATAGTCAATTGACTGTTAATTCTCCAGGAACTGATGGTATTCCTGTGGAAATTTGGAAGTTAGGAGAGAAGAAAGTGATAAAGATCTGGAAGGTTATGTTTAACAATGTTTTTAAAGGAGGGGAATGTAGCAGCATTTTGGAAGAAAGCTGCAGTGTCTGGACTACACAAAGCTGGCAAAGACCCTTTATACCCAACTTCATACAGGTCTGTTTCAGTTCAATGTTTAACCATGATTGTACGGTGTTTATGTGTATACCAGCTAAGAGAATGGCTAATGTGTCACCACAACTGACAGGTATGGATCAGTGTGGTTTTTTAGAAGGGAGGTAAGTATTTACCAATATTAACAGAATGATGATGATATGATCAAGAGAGGAGGAGAGTGCAAGAAGACCTCTGCATCAAGACCCACCAACAATTGTGGGAACACATTCAGTAGAGTTTGTTGGGATTTTATGAGTATGGCAGTTGCAGTATTTGCATTTTATGATGGAGTATTGGGGTAATTAGGAAGATGTCTGAAGGGTCTGAGGGCAAGCATCAAGGTGAGAATGTTCCTGTCTGACAAGCTGTGTTTGAACAGAGAAATCTATTTGACTTTTACTTGAAGGCACAGGCAAAGTAAATAAGGGATGCAGAAATGCAAGGGTGTAACTGGTATGGGAGTCGAGAAAAAAAGTTAGCTTTATTTGCTGCTGCTGATATTTTATACTGCATAAATCCCAGCAAAAAGATATTACAGTATTGTGGAACATTTTGAGATGGTCTCACTTTTTCAGGATACAAAAATAAAAGGATAGAACAGTGGCTATAGCAGTAAACTATGTTCCCACAAATGAATTTCTGTATTTATGAGGATATGATATAATGAAGTACTTGGGTATTTGGATTAAAACAATGATTCTATTATGGCAGCTAAGGATGTGATGTGTAAGAGGAGACTAAAAAGATAAAATAAAAATCAAGACATTGGAAGCTCTTGACTTTGGATATGGATGATATGATACAAGCAATGAAAATGTAATCACATATCAACCTCTGTAAGTTTACCTATGTCACAAGTGATAATTCAATAAACGTGTTTAAAAAAAATGTCAGATACATTTGGGAAGAATGACTAGGCTTTAAAAGTTCCCCTGCAGTTGTTAGTTTAATAATCATTCATCAACCTATGTTTCTGTTCCCTTTAATACTATGTACAGGTCAAGTGTATTTTTATCAACCAGAGGAGAAGCTGTGTACCATAATAAAGTATTGAAGGCATGTATTTGGGAGGGGAAGAGGGCAGGAGATAAGTGGAATAAGTTGTTTCTCCCCACAAAACAAGGTGGTTTAAGATTGGCAGGTTTGAAGGGATGCTTTAGAGCTATGCAGCTAAGGCTCACATAAGTAATACGATCAGTGGTCTTGAAATGGGGAAGGGACAGGGAGGTCATGAAATATGGAGAGAGTAAGATTTTTGGGGGGGGGTTATGAAATATGGCGAGAGTAGGATTTTGGATACAAGTCCTTGAAGAAAACAATAACCACCATACAGAATATTATCTTCTCAACCAAATAAAATGCAGTGACTAATGATTACGAAAGACATGAAATTCTGGTATTCCACACACTAAAATGACACTTGATGCTTTTTTAAAAATTGATGTAATGGTGTGGTAAGATTTTAACTGCCACTACAATATATCTGTAAAATTATTAAACTATCTGCATAAAGACTGTGTGGTCTTCAATTAATATATACTGTGAGCAAAACAAGATGTACCTCTGCATATATAAAAAAAATTGAAAAAATGTGATACATATTTAAAAACCACGATGAAATATATGATGCAAGTCAGAACAATGTGTTATAATCTTGCTGACCTTAGAATTAATTCACTAATTAGAGACTTTATATTTAATTCCATAACAAAAAATACTGGCTACAGTCTTTTCAGGTGCTCATCCATCTTCTGTTGAAAGTAAAGCTTGTGTGATGCTTCAATAAAATTGAATTGAACTTGATTATTAAGCTGTTTTGGAGAGCTTGTTTGACGACATAGTAGCAGTAGCACACAGTAGCAACATGCAGGGAGTTCTACCAGATCTAACACATAATTAAGCAGGGAAAACTATCCCTGAATGCAAGGGATTTAACATAATGTAGACTAAATGTCCTTCCCGGGTCTAACCTTGTATTATATGCTGTTAGTATTTTGTTAGTTCTGTCCCAGTCCATGAGAGGCAGGATGTGATAAATCTCCATCCATCTGGTTTCAGACTTGCTTTTTGTTTCTTTTAGTTTATGTTTAGGAGGCCTTTGTAGTTTAAATATGTGGCATTTAAGAGTGTCAGCATATGGTGACCAATGTGTTTAGTTTGATCTGATTTTGGCCACTTCTCCCAGCCCCATCTGTTCAGCTCATTGTACTGAGTATGAAGAGATCAGCTGGGAAGACCCACCACCTTAGTTTCTTAACCTTGAATTATCTTTTGTTTCCTCCCTTCCCTCTTAACTTAAAAAAAAAACTAAATTTCTCACACATTGTGTCATTTTGTTTAAGTAGGTGCATTTTATTCAGCTGCTTTTACTGTATTTGTTTCTTCCTACTTTACTACTTTATTTTGTTTTTGCTGCTTGTTCTTAAAAGTGTTCAGTTGCATTTGTTCTGTTGCATTTATTACTGCTTGTTAGTAGCCTAATTACATTTTAATTGGTCTACACTCTTATGAGAGGAGAGGGTAGCCTCTGCCCTTCTGAGCTGGGAATTAATGGTTGAAGGCTTAATGTGTCGTTTATTCTGAAAGTGTCTTAGTTCTGGTTTAAGCACTTGGGCTTCAAACCAGTTATTTTTATATTAGGAAGGTTTGTGGTCTAGACTCTTATGGCAGGAGAGTGTAGCCTACACCCTTCTAAGTTGGGAATTGCTGGTGTGAAGGCTTATTGTGTCGCTTGTTCTGAAAGTGTCTTAGTTCTGGTTTAAGCGCCTGGGCTCCAAACCAATTATTTTACATTAAGAAGGTTGTGGTCTACACCGTTGTGGCAGGAGAGTGTAGCCTACACCCTTCTAAGCTGGGAATTGTTGGTGAAGGCTTATCGTGCCTGTAAGAAGTGTCTTTGTTCTGGTTTAAGCACTTGGGTTCCACAACAGTTATTTCACTCTAGGAAGGTTTGTGGTCTACACTCTTGTGGGATTATTCTGCTGAATTGCTGCTTTATTTAAACTGTTTTTTTTTTTTTTTTTTTTGCTGTTGTGACTGATTGTCTGCACTTTAAATTTGTAGTACTTCTGCATTTTATAGCATAGGCTATATTCAGACTTGCTGAATCTAGACTGTTTTGTGTCATTTGGGCACTAAAACCAGCCATCTTACATTAAGAAGGCCTCCCTGCATCTGTGTGGCAGACGTGTGCACCCAGGGACCCATCTGAGTTGGGGATTGCTGGAATAAGGCTCAGTTTTGGGCTTTCCCTTTTGTTAATTTGTTTAAAATTGTTTAACTTTGCTTGTATTTAAGCATCATGTTTGCATGGGTTTGTAGTCAGTTTACTGGAGCTGCTCAAAGATTGCACTGCTGCCTTGCAAGCAAATCAGGTGTGCATTGTGAAGCATTGATACAGTTTTCTACCCCTACCCCTAGCCCTCCATAGAGTAGACACTTTTTGTTAGTCTTACAGCAAAACCTGGTCCATCTAGCCCACTCTCCACTAGTTACTACAGTATGTGCCTGCCATAATGTATGGACAGTTTCCCACCATTTCCCCAGCCAGCCTGATTGACATGGACATCCTGAGACAATGTAGCAATTGCCTCATGTATACTGACAGCCCGTTACTCCTAAAACAAATACAACATGTGAGAGATGTATCTGTACTATGAATTTGCAATCAATTCCGTCACGTAACAACAAACCAGATATCAAACAGGGTGTCAGTACACTCACTTCACCCCTAATACATAAGCTCAAAACACATAAACCCACATAAGCGGAGGTACTCACTAGAAGCCTACCCAAAGATCAGAGTCTTCCCAAGCGCAAACCTACTACACACATTGCAGAGCCAACAGAATCCACTAGTCATAATAATACACACAAAGGTGCCTTAGCCAAAAACCCCCTAAGGCAAAACACCTCAAAACCAGATGTCTTGCTCATAGGTGACTCCATAGTGAGACCCACAGATGTCCTCATCACCAAGCTGGAGAAGATCACAGTCAGCTTGCCTGTCGGGTGCCAGAATCCATCAGATCAGACATGCACTCAGGTCTCTCAACAACTACAGTTATGACTCTTGTCATAGTCCATGTTGGAGTGAATGACTTGAGACGTACCTCACTTGGCTGTATGAAGAGAGACATGACTGAGCTTTCGGATTATGTGTCCCAGCAGATATGTCCCTAGCCCGAATCAGCATTCTGCCTTCACTGAGGATGATGCCTCAATATAAACAAAAAATGATTGATTTCAACAATTGACTTAGCTTCTGTTGTCAAGTCACGGGGGATCCAGTATCTGTCATCCTGGGAAGATATGGCTGGCAGACTACACTGCTTTGCCAGAGATGGTCTTCACCTGTCGTCTCTTGGACTTTGGTTACTGGCAAATGTACTTGCTCCCCCATAGTGCATTTTTAGGCAATGTCATAACAACAAAATTCCCAATGTAAAAAAATCCACTAGGGACAAACTCAGGGTTATGCTGCTTAATGCTAGGGGTCCAAATCGGAAACTGCACTCACTGGAAGCACTCCTAACCTAGGAAGATGCCAGTGTCTGTGCAGTCACAGAGACGTGGTTCAAGGCCACAGAGAGCACCCTGGCTCTGCAAGGCTACAATGCCTTCCACATGTTCAGACCTCAAAACAAGCATGAAAGAACCAAAGGCGGAGGTGTATTCATCTTCATTAAAGGCAAATAAACCTCAAGTCTGGTCAAACAGTACAGCTCCATAGAGCTACTCCAAGTCCAACTATCTGTAGGCAAAACTCCCTTCCATATCATTGTTAGCTATAGGCCCCCCCACCATGAACCACGAGAACCACTCTGCCTACCTGGACCTACTTGAATCACCACTCACTATACAGCCAAATACCTTGGTCATGGCCAATTTCAACTATACTTCCATTGATTGGGAGTCTTATATGAGCACAAACATGCTCACCCTAAAGTTCCTGGACATTGTTAATACAAATGCTCTGGAACAGATTCTCGAATGTCCTAGACTTAGTAGTCACCAACATAGGGGGTCTCTGCACTGCCCCCTGTGTGTTGCCCTCCCTGGTAATGTCTGGTCATAAATCAGTTTTGCTTGAAGTAACAATCATATCTGACCTTCCTTCAAGAGAAAAAAGGATGAACATTTTCTCCAAAGCAAACTATAGCATCCTAAGCAATGGCATCATGCCTCTCAAGTGTACCTCATTATGAGGAACGTACCTCATTTGGGGTCTTAAAAAGTTCATGTTTCATGAAGTTCCACATTGAAAGGGACTGTAACACATTCAGTGTTGGGAATTTTTTTTAAGTGAAATCCATGGTAAATAGAAATAAATAATATTAATTCATTAAAAGATCTTCTTTATAAGTAAAACCAGCATATTTTAACCATCATATGACCTTCCTAGCTGAAGTTGTTAGTAACCCATTAGTACGTGTTCCACATTTTGCCCATTTGTTCCACATTATGAGGGCTAGTGTTCCTCATTTTGGAGATGGAAGGTTGAGAGCTATGGATGGCATAAATAGTTTCAAACCCCCTGCTACCACTGTCAACAATGACTTCTATACAGAGGTGTATACCAATGTCCTGTTTAAGCACCAGTACAAATGTATAGAAACAGCTGTACCTGAACCAATCAAAATAAGGTCCTCACAATAAAAAGCCACCCTGGTGGACATCAAGCATAAATAGGTTATGCAACAAGAGGAATAAACTAACGTCTAAGTACAAGAGGGAATTGACTCAGCAAAGGAAGGCCACCCTCCACAGCTTGAATAAGCAAATTAGATATCTTGAAAAGTCATATAAAGCCAATTACGAAAGTTAAACTAGCATCCATAGCTAAAGATAATCACAAAGCATTCTTTAGCTTCATCAGAAATCTAAAAGGGAAGGCTCAGCTTTGTGCTGAACTAGTAGTGGATGTTACCACTCATACTGATATTGAGGACATCGCCAACCTGCTAGCAGACAGATTTGGCACAAATGTTACCCCCCCCCCCCGTCCCCATCAGACATACCCCAAAACATACCTGTAACTAGTCCTCTACATAGCATCTCCAAAGAGCAGGTTGTAACCGCATGCTCCATGGCCAAAAATGCAGCCCCTATGGGACCAGATAACATCTCAGACTGCCTACTAAATGGTCTAAAACAGGATCTAGAAGAACCACTTTGCACTCTGTTTAACCACAGTGTAAGTACTGGCTTTGTCCCGGCAGAGTGGAAAACAGCAACAGTAATTCCCTTGCACAAAGAGGGTCCATCAACTAACCCTGAGAACTGTAGACCCATAAGACTAAACCGGCCTTATCTGCAAGACCCCGGAGAGAATCATCATGGACCTTATCAACAAAGACATAGGTGACCTTCAAACTGTTGACCTGACCCAATTTGGCTTTGTTAAGGGTAGACCATGCTTATTAAACCCGGTGGACTACTTTGAGAATGTCACCAAAGCCCTGGATGAATGCAAAACAGTACATACAGCCTATCTTGACTTAGCCAAGGCTTTTGACACAATCTCCCACTCAGGCATCATTGAGAAAGTCATTTAACCCATATGTCACTAGGTGAGTAGCCAACTGGCTCATAGACCGAATGCATGCAGTCAAAGTTGGGGATTCCACCTCTACCAGCAGACGAGTTACCAGTGGTGCACCACAAGGATCTGTGGTGGGCCCCCTACTGTTTGGAATGTATTTCTCAGATTTCCAGACAAAAATAGATGGCCTGTGGCTTACCAAGTTTTCCGATGACTGCAAACTGAGTGCAATCACTGAGTCTCTCAGTGATGTTGACATACTACAACAAGGGCTTACACAGACAAATGATTGGTGCCAAAGCCACAGACTTAAACTAAACACAAAAAATTTATTATCATCCCTTTTGACAAAGGGAAAGTCCCTGCAAATTACAATGTTAACAGTACCCCCTTAGCTCAAACTGTGTGGTGAGAGATTTGGGAACACAGGTTGATAGTAACCTTAACTTCGATTACCATGTGTCCACAGTGGTAAGAAAGGCCTTCTGTGTTGCACATCTCATAAGTAAGAGCATCACATCCAGAGCTAAGGATGTTATAACTCCCCTGTACTCATCCCTCATCAGACCACTATTAGAGTACAGTGCCCCCTTTTGTATGTACCTCACCTGCAGCAGCTGGAGAGACCTCAAAGGTTTCTCACCAAGAAAATTCAGGGCCTTCAACACATGACCTACATGGACAGACTGAATGCCCTGTCACTGTACTGTGTATCTTATAGGCTGCTGAGAGGTGACTTGTGCCTGGCCTACAGAGCAGTCTCCGACTCTGCCCTAATGGAAATGCTGCACATACACAAGTCAAATGGGACAAGATTCACTTGTTTTTTATTTGTTTTTGTGTATTTAGTCTTACCTTAGCAAGTAGGATCTCTGCATTATTAAATGCAGGGATTTCTATGTTAAATAGTTCAACATTGATGTTGTTCTGATATAGGAGAGCGACTTCGCCTCATCTTTTAGCTGTACAATCTTTTCGTAGTAGCATATAACAAGGGAGAAGTATTTCTTCGTTTTTAATGTGTGGTTTAAGCCATGCTTCTGTGAGGAAGATGATGTCAGTTAAGTATAATGCTATGGTTGCATGGAGCTCAGTGGTTTTGTTGAGGATGCTTCTTACGTTATGATTTATTATTACTGTCCGATGTTTTATTAAGTAGGCTAGTATTGGTTCTAGGTGGATTTTGGTGATTTGTTGGGCTTGTTATTGGACCTGGGTTGGGGTTGACATTGCCACTGCAGGGTCTACTTCATGATGTCGAAAGCCGACAATATCGAAGCTGATATTGTCGGCAGCATAACATCGAAAGTGCAGAACATCATGCAGGTAAATGGAAATCTCCATAGGGGAAGATTTCCGTTTACCTCAATGTAGTGCAGTCTCGGAGTTGGAATATTTAAGTAGGGGGGTGTGGGGGGTGCAGGGGGACTTGGCTCCCTGCCTATGCTAGTTAGTTTTTATTTTTGTTTGGTTTTTTTTAACGTCATTCGATGTTTTACTACATCGATCACTAGAGGCTGACCTTTAGGGATTCGAAGTAGTAAAATTTCGATAACGTGATATAGACATGCCACTGCATACCAGGGGAGAGGCAATGTTTTTATTATGGTTTGTAGGTATAATTCCTTACCTGTTTTTTTTTTTTCTTCCTGGATCTTCTGCTTCCTTAGCATCTTCCTCCATGTATATACATAGCTGAAAATTAATTTTTATTGCTTGCTTACTTGCTGATTTGAATAGTCCAGCAGGGTAATTCATCTAGTGTGCATTCTTAGTTGTAGTCATTCTGTCTGCTGATATCCATCCATAACCAGGTGGTTAGGCCTGCCCCAGTTGTTTTTTGCTGGGAAACAAGCAGGCAGCATGGAAAATGGCACATACCCACTTTTCTTCTACTGACTGTCTGCCTCCTTTTATGCAGTTTGTCCATTCGAAGACTGATCATATATTACTCAGCCATGGAGTGAGCAAATGTGGGCTTCTGTCATATGATCCTAGAAAGTGTAGGTCAGGAGACTTAATATGTAAACTTTCTCGCTGCATGGATTCCATTTTATATTGAACATTACTTGCCAAGTCTGTTGCCCGTAGGAGTTATCATCACACAAACAGCCTTTTCTCTGTTTCTTTATTACATTTGCATTATCTAAATTGGCACTTTCTTACAATGTCAACTTTTTGTCCATTCTGTATTAGCCTTATTTGCTTGTGCATTACTTTTGAACAATTCCACCTTGCTGCCATCTGTTGTCTAATTTACTGTTGTCTGTTCTTGTGAAATGTCTCCAATCCTATACTCTTTGTAATATAGGATCTTAGGAGGTACAAGACACCTGAGTCTTGTGACCATTGTCTATTGCCAGTGCCCATCCTTAGACCATATCTTCTTTTTCAAGGAGGGCTAGCCCAGTAAGCCAGGAGTGAATTTCTGAGTACCCATCCAATCTTCCAGTTACTGTTTGAAGGAAGATAATGCATCATACTGCTTGATTTGCAGTGGGAGTCTGCACCAGAGGTATGGAATGCACTACTTAAGAACCTACCTCTTCTCTGAGTTTTAGTCTTCTTGTGATGAAAATTTAGATCCCTTTTTCTGCTATTTGTGGGACTGTTAGATTTGTCAAGATACAGAACCACTGGGTTTTTAATTATATGGAAGGCAAGGCATAGATTTCCTGTCAGAAGTCTGTAAGATGCTGAATAAAGGGACACTGTTTCCATTCTTTTCTGGTTGTTTAGGGTTTTTAAGTCAGTCACCTTCTTAGTCAGGAACCTTTGTGATTTTTCTAGTCACTTGATATGTCTAATAAGGTACATCCCAAAGGAGAGATTGTGTTCAAGAATTGGCTTAATTAGCGATGAATGTAAGAGAGCAGTGAGCTCTTTAGATCTTGATATTTCTTTGGCAATTATCTGCACTAACTACTAAAACTTTCTGACTACATTTGTTACATGATGTTCAAAGGAGAGGGAATTATCAACCCTAGTTCCAGGGTCTTTAACAACATTCTCGTTTTGGGGTGGGGTGTTGTCTATGTTGTATGCTGGAGGGACTGTCATCTACCAATTGTGGTGATAATGCATGTTTTAGCATTGCATGTGAGCCCATTTTAGTTCACTTGATATTTATGAGTGTAACATCTTGCTTGAAGGGCTTGAGCATCAGAGGGGGACTTGACAGTGACTTCTAGTTTACACAATCATCTGCAGACTTGGTTGGCGGCTGTCTCAGTTTATGTTCTGGAGGTTAGAAAAGTAAATGTCTTTACATTTTTTGTGCTCAGTTGTATTTCTGTCTAGCTTTTGTGCCTGAAAGTCCATGATAGAAAATGTTTAAAATTGATTGCTTTTTGTGGTCATGTGAAGAAGTACAGTTCTCTGCAGCTGTGTTTAAATTTACTGTGTACTACCAATTCTGATGACATAGAGGGATAAGGCCTTAATTGTGGCCTAAGTGACCCAAGTTTGATTAGTGGCTCCAGCAAGAGACAGAACTGACCGGGGAGAATGAGCATGCCCATCCTGCAGAAGAGAATGTGTCTGAGCAAGGGTTGGTATTAGGCACAACAAGCCATCACTTGTTTGTATCCTTCAATGTCAGTGTGCAGTGACATTGGAAAGGTAATGTGGGCCTCTCTGATGACATGGCTTGCATGTCCCTCACCCCCCCCCACCCCGGAACAGGGTTAGGGCTTTTACAAAAATGACTTCATTACCTAGATGCCAGCAAGAGCACAAAGCTCCTTTGTTGCCCACTGAATGATGGGTAATAAGTGGATTATATCCAACTGGGACAAGGCTTGGTGGTCAGCAGGCAAAGAGGCAAAATGCATAGGTAAAAAACTTACTGCACACAAGCTGACTTTGTTTCAGTTTTTTATATCAGACTTTTTCCATCAGTCCATGACATTTTTATTTATTTGAATGATACAATGCTATATCTTGGATGAATGAGAAAGTGACAGAAAGTCATGTTTCCTACAGGGTCCAGTGATTTTTCATTTTTTTTTTGTTTTCTTTCTTTCCTAGAAATAATCATTGTTAGCTGTCAAAACATGCTGATAACTGTGCAGAACAAGTACATATGTAAACTAAAGGAGTAGTTAGTTAATTACCTTAAGGACATCAGCTGGCAAAGAAATTGTTTAGTGTTTAACATTTAAAATTAGTGTCTTGGTTCATGGGCAGTAACTAAACAAATGTTAAAATTAATCAGTCTAAATTGAATAGTTTGGGCCTTACATTCCAGCACACTGTAAACTGTAGGTCAAAAACAGTATTAAGTATGGCTAATAAACCTAAATAGTTTATGGTTTAGGTCTTTTAGCTCAAGGGAAGCTGCAGTTGGTCTTCTTCTTTCGGCTGCTCCCGTCAGGGGTCACCACAGCAGATCAACTGTTTCCATTTCTTCCTGTCCTCTGCATCTTGCTCTGTCACACCAACCACCTGCAAGTCCTCTCTCACCACATCCATAAACCTTATCTTAGGCCTTCCTCTTTTCCTGTTACCTGGCAGCTTTATCCTTAGTATCTTTTTCCCAATATACTCTGCATCCCTCCTCAGCACGTCCAAACCAATGTAATCTTGCCTCTCTGGCTTTGTCTCCAAACCTTCCAATCTGGGCTGACCCTCTAATATACTTATTCCTAATCCTGTCCATCTTCATCACACCCAGTGCAAATCTTAACATCTTCAACTCTGCCACGTCAAGCTCTGACTCCTACCGTTTTGTCCTTGCCACTGTCTCCAACCCATATAACATAGCTGGTCTCACTACTCTCTTGTAGACCTTCCCTTTCACTCTTACTGGTGCTCGTCTGTCACAAATCACTCCTGACACTCTTCTCCACCCACTCCATCCTGCCTGTACTCTCTTCTTCACCTCTCTTCCACACTCACCATTACTCTGAACTGCTGATCCCAAGTATTTAAACTCATCCACCTTCGCCACCTCTACTCCCTGCATCCTCACCATTCCTCTATCCTCCCTCTCATTCACACACATATATTCTGCCTTTGTCCTGCTGACCTTCATTCCTCTTCTCTCTAGAGCATATCTCCACCTCTCCAGGGTCTCCTCCACCTGTTCCTTACTCTCACTACAGATCACAATGTCATCTGCAAACATCATAGTCCACGGGGACTCCTGTCTGATTTCGTCTGTCAACCTGTCCATCACCATTATAAATAAGAAAGGGCTCAGAGCCGAACCTTGATGTAATCCCACCTCCACCTTAAACGCATCCATCACTCCCACCGCAGACCTCACCACTGTCACATTACCCTCGTACATATCCTGTACCACTCTTACATACTTCTCTGACACTCCCGACTTCCTCATACAATACCACAACTCCTCTCTAGGCACCCTGTCATATGCTTTCTCCAAATCCACAAAGACACAATGCAACTCCTCCTGACATTCTCTGTACCTCTCCATCAACACTCTCAAAGCAAATATCGCATCTGTAGTGCTCTTTCCTGACATGAAACCATACTACTGATCACTAATCATCACCTCCCTTCTTAACCTAGCTTCCACTACTCTTTCCCATAACTTCATGCTGTGACTAATCAATTTAATCCCTCTGTAGTTACTACAGCTCTGCACATCACCCTTATTATTAAAAATCGGTACCAAAACACTTTTTCTCCATTCCTCAGGCATCCTCTCACTTTCCAAGATTTCATTAAACTATCTAGTTAAAAACTCCACTGCCATTTCACCTAAAGACCTCCATGCTTCCACAGGTATGTCATCTGGACCAACAGCCTTTCCATTCTTCATCCTCTTCATAGCTATCCTTACTTCCTCCTTGCTAATCCATTGCACTTCATAATTCACTATCCGCACATCATCCAACCTTCTCTCCCTCTCATTATCTTCATTCATCAACCCCTCAAAGTACTCTTTCCATCTGCTCAACACACTCTCTTCGCTTGTAAGTATGTTTCCCTCATTATCCTTTATCACCTTTACCTGCTGCACATCTTTACTAGCTCAGTCCCTCTGTCTAGCCAATCGGTACAGGTCCTTTTCTCCCTCCTTAGTGTCCAACCTTTTATACAACTCGTCATACGCCTTATCCTTAGCCTTCGCCACCTCTATCTTTGCCATGCACCTCATCTCC